>NW_027438062.1:0-38100 GCF_965140245.1 Athene noctua
GGAACGCTACGCAGGGCAAAAGCGGTTCTCGTCCTCCGTGCTTGCTTTTTCTCAGAAAGAGCCGTGGTGTGCGTTTTCGCCGGAAAACGCGTTTTCGGCCGAAAACGTGTACGTTTGCACTTCCCCGCCACAGGGAAGCTGCTAGCCGGGAATTCTCTGCCTGGTTCTACCCGCTGCCCGGAACGCTACGCAGGGCAAAAGCGGTTCTCGTCCTCCGTGCTTGCTTTTTCTCAGAAAGAGCCGTGGTGTGCGTTTTCGCCGGAAAACGCGTTTTCGGCCGAAAACGTGTACGTTTGCACTTCCCCGCCACAGGGAAGCTGCTAGCCGGGAATTCTCTGCCTGGTTCTACCCGCTGCCCGGAACGCTACGCAGGGCAAAAGCGGTTCTCGTCCTCCGTGCTTGCTTTTTCTCAGAAAGAGCCGTGGTGTGCGTTTTCGCCGGAAAACGCGTTTTCGGCCGAAAACGTGTACGTTTGCACTTCCCCGCCACAGGGAAGCTGCTAGCCGGGAATTCTCTGCCTGGTTCTACCCGCTGCCCGGAACGCTACGCAGGGCAAAAGCGGTTCTCGTCCTCCGTGCTTGCTTTTTCTCAGAAAGAGCCGTGGTGTGCGTTTTCGCCGGAAAACGCGTTTTCGGCCGAAAACGTGTACGTTTGCACTTCCCCGCCACAGGGAAGCTGCTAGCCGGGAATTCTCTGCCTGGTTCTACCCGCTGCCCGGAACGCTACGCAGGGCAAAAGCGGTTCTCGTCCTCCGTGCTTGCTTTTTCTCAGAAAGAGCCGTGGTGTGCGTTTTCGCCGGAAAACGCGTTTTCGGCCGAAAACGTGTACGTTTGCACTTCCCCGCCACAGGGAAGCTGCTAGCCGGGAATTCTCTGCCTGGTTCTACCCGCTGCCCGGAACGCTACGCAGGGCAAAAGCGGTTCTCGTCCTCCGTGCTTGCTTTTTCTCAGAAAGAGCCGTGGTGTGCGTTTTCGCCGGAAAACGCGTTTTCGGCCGAAAACGTGTACGTTTGCACTTCCCCGCCACAGGGAAGCTGCTAGCCGGGAATTCTCTGCCTGGTTCTACCCGCTGCCCGGAACGCTACGCAGGGCAAAAGCGGTTCTCGTCCTCCGTGCTTGCTTTTTCTCAGAAAGAGCCGTGGTGTGCGTTTTCGCCGGAAAACGCGTTTTCGGCCGAAAACGTGTACGTTTGCACTTCCCCGCCACAGGGAAGCTGCTAGCCGGGAATTCTCTGCCTGGTTCTACCCGCTGCCCGGAACGCTACGCAGGGCAAAAGCGGTTCTCGTCCTCCGTGCTTGCTTTTTCTCAGAAAGAGCCGTGGTGTGCGTTTTCGCCGGAAAACGCGTTTTCGGCCGAAAACGTGTACGTTTGCACTTCCCCGCCACAGGGAAGCTGCTAGCCGGGAATTCTCTGCCTGGTTCTACCCGCTGCCCGGAACGCTACGCAGGGCAAAAGCGGTTCTCGTCCTCCGTGCTTGCTTTTTCTCAGAAAGAGCCGTGGTGTGCGTTTTCGCCGGAAAACGCGTTTTCGGCCGAAAACGTGTACGTTTGCACTTCCCCGCCACAGGGAAGCTGCTAGCCGGGAATTCTCTGCCTGGTTCTACCCGCTGCCCGGAACGCTACGCAGGGCAAAAGCGGTTCTCGTCCTCCGTGCTTGCTTTTTCTCAGAAAGAGCCGTGGTGTGCGTTTTCGCCGGAAAACGCGTTTTCGGCCGAAAACGTGTACGTTTGCACTTCCCCGCCACAGGGAAGCTGCTAGCCGGGAATTCTCTGCCTGGTTCTACCCGCTGCCCGGAACGCTACGCAGGGCAAAAGCGGTTCTCGTCCTCCGTGCTTGCTTTTTCTCAGAAAGAGCCGTGGTGTGCGTTTTCGCCGGAAAACGCGTTTTCGGCCGAAAACGTGTACGTTTGCACTTCCCCGCCACAGGGAAGCTGCTAGCCGGGAATTCTCTGCCTGGTTCTACCCGCTGCCCGGAACGCTACGCAGGGCAAAAGCGGTTCTCGTCCTCCGTGCTTGCTTTTTCTCAGAAAGAGCCGTGGTGTGCGTTTTCGCCGGAAAACGCGTTTTCGGCCGAAAACGTGTACGTTTGCACTTCCCCGCCACAGGGAAGCTGCTAGCCGGGAATTCTCTGCCTGGTTCTACCCGCTGCCCGGAACGCTACGCAGGGCAAAAGCGGTTCTCGTCCTCCGTGCTTGCTTTTTCTCAGAAAGAGCCGTGGTGTGCGTTTTCGCCGGAAAACGCGTTTTCGGCCGAAAACGTGTACGTTTGCACTTCCCCGCCACAGGGAAGCTGCTAGCCGGGAATTCTCTGCCTGGTTCTACCCGCTGCCCGGAACGCTACGCAGGGCAAAAGCGGTTCTCGTCCTCCGTGCTTGCTTTTTCTCAGAAAGAGCCGTGGTGTGCGTTTTCGCCGGAAAACGCGTTTTCGGCCGAAAACGTGTACGTTTGCACTTCCCCGCCACAGGGAAGCTGCTAGCCGGGAATTCTCTGCCTGGTTCTACCCGCTGCCCGGAACGCTACGCAGGGCAAAAGCGGTTCTCGTCCTCCGTGCTTGCTTTTTCTCAGAAAGAGCCGTGGTGTGCGTTTTCGCCGGAAAACGCGTTTTCGGCCGAAAACGTGTACGTTTGCACTTCCCCGCCACAGGGAAGCTGCTAGCCGGGAATTCTCTGCCTGGTTCTACCCGCTGCCCGGAACGCTACGCAGGGCAAAAGCGGTTCTCGTCCTCCGTGCTTGCTTTTTCTCAGAAAGAGCCGTGGTGTGCGTTTTCGCCGGAAAACGCGTTTTCGGCCGAAAACGTGTACGTTTGCACTTCCCCGCCACAGGGAAGCTGCTAGCCGGGAATTCTCTGCCTGGTTCTACCCGCTGCCCGGAACGCTACGCAGGGCAAAAGCGGTTCTCGTCCTCCGTGCTTGCTTTTTCTCAGAAAGAGCCGTGGTGTGCGTTTTCGCCGGAAAACGCGTTTTCGGCCGAAAACGTGTACGTTTGCACTTCCCCGCCACAGGGAAGCTGCTAGCCGGGAATTCTCTGCCTGGTTCTACCCGCTGCCCGGAACGCTACGCAGGGCAAAAGCGGTTCTCGTCCTCCGTGCTTGCTTTTTCTCAGAAAGAGCCGTGGTGTGCGTTTTCGCCGGAAAACGCGTTTTCGGCCGAAAACGTGTACGTTTGCACTTCCCCGCCACAGGGAAGCTGCTAGCCGGGAATTCTCTGCCTGGTTCTACCCGCTGCCCGGAACGCTACGCAGGGCAAAAGCGGTTCTCGTCCTCCGTGCTTGCTTTTTCTCAGAAAGAGCCGTGGTGTGCGTTTTCGCCGGAAAACGCGTTTTCGGCCGAAAACGTGTACGTTTGCACTTCCCCGCCACAGGGAAGCTGCTAGCCGGGAATTCTCTGCCTGGTTCTACCCGCTGCCCGGAACGCTACGCAGGGCAAAAGCGGTTCTCGTCCTCCGTGCTTGCTTTTTCTCAGAAAGAGCCGTGGTGTGCGTTTTCGCCGGAAAACGCGTTTTCGGCCGAAAACGTGTACGTTTGCACTTCCCCGCCACAGGGAAGCTGCTAGCCGGGAATTCTCTGCCTGGTTCTACCCGCTGCCCGGAACGCTACGCAGGGCAAAAGCGGTTCTCGTCCTCCGTGCTTGCTTTTTCTCAGAAAGAGCCGTGGTGTGCGTTTTCGCCGGAAAACGCGTTTTCGGCCGAAAACGTGTACGTTTGCACTTCCCCGCCACAGGGAAGCTGCTAGCCGGGAATTCTCTGCCTGGTTCTACCCGCTGCCCGGAACGCTACGCAGGGCAAAAGCGGTTCTCGTCCTCCGTGCTTGCTTTTTCTCAGAAAGAGCCGTGGTGTGCGTTTTCGCCGGAAAACGCGTTTTCGGCCGAAAACGTGTACGTTTGCACTTCCCCGCCACAGGGAAGCTGCTAGCCGGGAATTCTCTGCCTGGTTCTACCCGCTGCCCGGAACGCTACGCAGGGCAAAAGCGGTTCTCGTCCTCCGTGCTTGCTTTTTCTCAGAAAGAGCCGTGGTGTGCGTTTTCGCCGGAAAACGCGTTTTCGGCCGAAAACGTGTACGTTTGCACTTCCCCGCCACAGGGAAGCTGCTAGCCGGGAATTCTCTGCCTGGTTCTACCCGCTGCCCGGAACGCTACGCAGGGCAAAAGCGGTTCTCGTCCTCCGTGCTTGCTTTTTCTCAGAAAGAGCCGTGGTGTGCGTTTTCGCCGGAAAACGCGTTTTCGGCCGAAAACGTGTACGTTTGCACTTCCCCGCCACAGGGAAGCTGCTAGCCGGGAATTCTCTGCCTGGTTCTACCCGCTGCCCGGAACGCTACGCAGGGCAAAAGCGGTTCTCGTCCTCCGTGCTTGCTTTTTCTCAGAAAGAGCCGTGGTGTGCGTTTTCGCCGGAAAACGCGTTTTCGGCCGAAAACGTGTACGTTTGCACTTCCCCGCCACAGGGAAGCTGCTAGCCGGGAATTCTCTGCCTGGTTCTACCCGCTGCCCGGAACGCTACGCAGGGCAAAAGCGGTTCTCGTCCTCCGTGCTTGCTTTTTCTCAGAAAGAGCCGTGGTGTGCGTTTTCGCCGGAAAACGCGTTTTCGGCCGAAAACGTGTACGTTTGCACTTCCCCGCCACAGGGAAGCTGCTAGCCGGGAATTCTCTGCCTGGTTCTACCCGCTGCCCGGAACGCTACGCAGGGCAAAAGCGGTTCTCGTCCTCCGTGCTTGCTTTTTCTCAGAAAGAGCCGTGGTGTGCGTTTTCGCCGGAAAACGCGTTTTCGGCCGAAAACGTGTACGTTTGCACTTCCCCGCCACAGGGAAGCTGCTAGCCGGGAATTCTCTGCCTGGTTCTACCCGCTGCCCGGAACGCTACGCAGGGCAAAAGCGGTTCTCGTCCTCCGTGCTTGCTTTTTCTCAGAAAGAGCCGTGGTGTGCGTTTTCGCCGGAAAACGCGTTTTCGGCCGAAAACGTGTACGTTTGCACTTCCCCGCCACAGGGAAGCTGCTAGCCGGGAATTCTCTGCCTGGTTCTACCCGCTGCCCGGAACGCTACGCAGGGCAAAAGCGGTTCTCGTCCTCCGTGCTTGCTTTTTCTCAGAAAGAGCCGTGGTGTGCGTTTTCGCCGGAAAACGCGTTTTCGGCCGAAAACGTGTACGTTTGCACTTCCCCGCCACAGGGAAGCTGCTAGCCGGGAATTCTCTGCCTGGTTCTACCCGCTGCCCGGAACGCTACGCAGGGCAAAAGCGGTTCTCGTCCTCCGTGCTTGCTTTTTCTCAGAAAGAGCCGTGGTGTGCGTTTTCGCCGGAAAACGCGTTTTCGGCCGAAAACGTGTACGTTTGCACTTCCCCGCCACAGGGAAGCTGCTAGCCGGGAATTCTCTGCCTGGTTCTACCCGCTGCCCGGAACGCTACGCAGGGCAAAAGCGGTTCTCGTCCTCCGTGCTTGCTTTTTCTCAGAAAGAGCCGTGGTGTGCGTTTTCGCCGGAAAACGCGTTTTCGGCCGAAAACGTGTACGTTTGCACTTCCCCGCCACAGGGAAGCTGCTAGCCGGGAATTCTCTGCCTGGTTCTACCCGCTGCCCGGAACGCTACGCAGGGCAAAAGCGGTTCTCGTCCTCCGTGCTTGCTTTTTCTCAGAAAGAGCCGTGGTGTGCGTTTTCGCCGGAAAACGCGTTTTCGGCCGAAAACGTGTACGTTTGCACTTCCCCGCCACAGGGAAGCTGCTAGCCGGGAATTCTCTGCCTGGTTCTACCCGCTGCCCGGAACGCTACGCAGGGCAAAAGCGGTTCTCGTCCTCCGTGCTTGCTTTTTCTCAGAAAGAGCCGTGGTGTGCGTTTTCGCCGGAAAACGCGTTTTCGGCCGAAAACGTGTACGTTTGCACTTCCCCGCCACAGGGAAGCTGCTAGCCGGGAATTCTCTGCCTGGTTCTACCCGCTGCCCGGAACGCTACGCAGGGCAAAAGCGGTTCTCGTCCTCCGTGCTTGCTTTTTCTCAGAAAGAGCCGTGGTGTGCGTTTTCGCCGGAAAACGCGTTTTCGGCCGAAAACGTGTACGTTTGCACTTCCCCGCCACAGGGAAGCTGCTAGCCGGGAATTCTCTGCCTGGTTCTACCCGCTGCCCGGAACGCTACGCAGGGCAAAAGCGGTTCTCGTCCTCCGTGCTTGCTTTTTCTCAGAAAGAGCCGTGGTGTGCGTTTTCGCCGGAAAACGCGTTTTCGGCCGAAAACGTGTACGTTTGCACTTCCCCGCCACAGGGAAGCTGCTAGCCGGGAATTCTCTGCCTGGTTCTACCCGCTGCCCGGAACGCTACGCAGGGCAAAAGCGGTTCTCGTCCTCCGTGCTTGCTTTTTCTCAGAAAGAGCCGTGGTGTGCGTTTTCGCCGGAAAACGCGTTTTCGGCCGAAAACGTGTACGTTTGCCTTTCCCCGCCACAGGGAAGCTGCTAGCCGGGAATTCTCTGCCTGGTTCTACCCGCTGCCCGGAGCGCTACGCAGGGCAAAAGCGGTTCTCGTCCTCCGTGCTTGCTTTTTCTCAGAAAGAGCCGTGGTGTGCGTTTTCGCCGGAAAACGCGTTTTCGGCCGAAAACGTGTACGTTTGCACTTCCCCGCCACAGGGAAGCTGCTAGCCGGGAATTCTCTGCCTGGTTCTACCCGCTGCCCGGAACGCTACGCAGGGCAAAAGCGGTTCTCGTCCTCCGTGCTTGCTTTTTCTCAGAAAGAGCCGTGGTGTGCGTTTTCGCCGGAAAACGCGTTTTCGGCCGAAAACGTGTACGTTTGCACTTCCCCGCCACAGGGAAGCTGCTAGCCGGGAATTCTCTGCCTGGTTCTACCCGCTGCCCGGAACGCTACGCAGGGCAAAAGCGGTTCTCGTCCTCCGTGCTTGCTTTTTCTCAGAAAGAGCCGTGGTGTGCGTTTTCGCCGGAAAACGCGTTTTCGGCCGAAAACGTGTACGTTTGCACTTCCCCGCCACAGGGAAGCTGCTAGCCGGGAATTCTCTGCCTGGTTCTACCCGCTGCCCGGAACGCTACGCAGGGCAAAAGCGGTTCTCGTCCTCCGTGCTTGCTTTTTCTCAGAAAGAGCCGTGGTGTGCGTTTTCGCCGGAAAACGCGTTTTCGGCCGAAAACGTGTACGTTTGCACTTCCCCGCCACAGGGAAGCTGCTAGCCGGGAATTCTCTGCCTGGTTCTACCCGCTGCCCGGAACGCTACGCAGGGCAAAAGCGGTTCTCGTCCTCCGTGCTTGCTTTTTCTCAGAAAGAGCCGTGGTGTGCGTTTTCGCCGGAAAACGCGTTTTCGGCCGAAAACGTGTACGTTTGCACTTCCCCGCCACAGGGAAGCTGCTAGCCGGGAATTCTCTGCCTGGTTCTACCCGCTGCCCGGAACGCTACGCAGGGCAAAAGCGGTTCTCGTCCTCCGTGCTTGCTTTTTCTCAGAAAGAGCCGTGGTGTGCGTTTTCGCCGGAAAACGCGTTTTCGGCCGAAAACGTGTACGTTTGCACTTCCCCGCCACAGGGAAGCTGCTAGCCGGGAATTCTCTGCCTGGTTCTACCCGCTGCCCGGAACGCTACGCAGGGCAAAAGCGGTTCTCGTCCTCCGTGCTTGCTTTTTCTCAGAAAGAGCCGTGGTGTGCGTTTTCGCCGGAAAACGCGTTTTCGGCCGAAAACGTGTACGTTTGCACTTCCCCGCCACAGGGAAGCTGCTAGCCGGGAATTCTCTGCCTGGTTCTACCCGCTGCCCGGAACGCTACGCAGGGCAAAAGCGGTTCTCGTCCTCCGTGCTTGCTTTTTCTCAGAAAGAGCCGTGGTGTGCGTTTTCGCCGGAAAACGCGTTTTCGGCCGAAAACGTGTACGTTTGCACTTCCCCGCCACAGGGAAGCTGCTAGCCGGGAATTCTCTGCCTGGTTCTACCCGCTGCCCGGAACGCTACGCAGGGCAAAAGCGGTTCTCGTCCTCCGTGCTTGCTTTTTCTCAGAAAGAGCCGTGGTGTGCGTTTTCGCCGGAAAACGCGTTTTCGGCCGAAAACGTGTACGTTTGCACTTCCCCGCCACAGGGAAGCTGCTAGCCGGGAATTCTCTGCCTGGTTCTACCCGCTGCCCGGAACGCTACGCAGGGCAAAAGCGGTTCTCGTCCTCCGTGCTTGCTTTTTCTCAGAAAGAGCCGTGGTGTGCGTTTTCGCCGGAAAACGCGTTTTCGGCCGAAAACGTGTACGTTTGCACTTCCCCGCCACAGGGAAGCTGCTAGCCGGGAATTCTCTGCCTGGTTCTACCCGCTGCCCGGAACGCTACGCAGGGCAAAAGCGGTTCTCGTCCTCCGCGCTTGCTTTTTCTCAGAAAGAGCCGTGGTGTGCGTTTTCGCCGGAAAACGCGTTTTCGGCCGAAAACGTGTACGTTTGCACTTCCCCGCCACAGGGAAGCTGCTAGCCGGGAATTCTCTGCCTGGTTCTACCCGCTGCCCGGAACGCTACGCAGGGCAAAAGCGGTTCTCGTCCTCCGTGCTTGCTTTTTCTCAGAAAGAGCCGTGGTGTGCGTTTTCGCCGGAAAACGCGTTTTCGGCCGAAAACGTGTACGTTTGCACTTCCCCGCCACAGGGAAGCTGCTAGCCGGGAATTCTCTGCCTGGTTCTACCCGCTGCCCGGAACGCTACGCAGGGCAAAAGCGGTTCTCGTCCTCCGTGCTTGCTTTTTCTCAGAAAGAGCCGTGGTGTGCGTTTTCGCCGGAAAACGCGTTTTCGGCCGAAAACGTGTACGTTTGCACTTCCCCGCCACAGGGAAGCTGCTAGCCGGGAATTCTCTGCCTGGTTCTACCCGCTGCCCGGAACGCTACGCAGGGCAAAAGCGGTTCTCGTCCTCCGTGCTTGCTTTTTCTCAGAAAGAGCCGTGGTGTGCGTTTTCGCCGGAAAACGCGTTTTCGGCCGAAAACGTGTACGTTTGCACTTCCCCGCCACAGGGAAGCTGCTAGCCGTGAATTCTCTGCCTGGTTCTACCCGCTGCCCGGAACGCTACGCAGGGCAAAAGCGGTTCTCGTCCTCCGCGCTTGCTTTTTCTCAGAAAGAGCCGTGGTGTGCGTTTTCGCCGGAAAACGCGTTTTCGGCCGAAAACGTGTACGTTTGCACTTCCCCGCCACAGGGAAGCTGCTAGCCGGGAATTCTCTGCCTGGTTCTACCCGCTGCCCGGAACGCTACGCAGGGCAAAAGCGGTTCTCGTCCTCCGTGCTTGCTTTTTCTCAGAAAGAGCCGTGGTGTGCGTTTTCGCCGGAAAACGCGTTTTCGGCCGAAAACGTGTACGTTTGCACTTCCCCGCCACAGGGAAGCTGCTAGCCGGGAATTCTCTGCCTGGTTCTACCCGCTGCCCGGAACGCTACGCAGGGCAAAAGCGGTTCTCGTCCTCCGTGCTTGCTTTTTCTCAGAAAGAGCCGTGGTGTGCGTTTTCGCCGGAAAACGCGTTTTCGGCCGAAAACGTGTACGTTTGCACTTCCCCGCCACAGGGAAGCTGCTAGCCGGGAATTCTCTGCCTGGTTCTACCCGCTGCCCGGAGCGCTACGCAGGGCAAAAGCGGTTCTCGTCCTCCGTGCTTGCTTTTTCTCAGAAAGAGCCGTGGTGTGCGTTTTCGCCGGAAAACGCGTTTTCGGCCGAAAACGTGTACGTTTGCACTTCCCCGCCACAGGGAAGCTGCTAGCCGGGAATTCTCTGCCTGGTTCTACCCGCTGCCCGGAACGCTACGCAGGGCAAAAGCGGTTCTCGTCCTCCGTGCTTGCTTTTTCTCAGAAAGAGCCGTGGTGTGCGTTTTCGCCGGAAAACGCGTTTTCGGCCGAAAACGTGTACGTTTGCACTTCCCCGCCACAGGGAAGCTGCTAGCCGGGAATTCTCTGCCTGGTTCTACCCGCTGCCCGGAACGCTACGCAGGGCAAAAGCGGTTCTCGTTCCTCCGTGCTTGCTTTTTCTCAGAAAGAGCCGTGGTGTGCGTTTTCGCCGGAAAACGCGTTTTCGGCCGAAAACGTGTACGTTTGCACTTCCCCGCCACAGGGAAGCTGCTAGCCGGGAATTCTCTGCCTGGTTCTACCCGCTGCCCGGAACGCTACGCAGGGCAAAAGCGGTTCTCGTCCTCCGTGCTTGCTTTTTCTCAGAAAGAGCCGTGGTGTGCGTTTTCGCCGGAAAACGCGTTTTCGGCCGAAAACGTGTACGTTTGCACTTCCCCGCCACAGGGAAGCTGCTAGCCGGGAATTCTCTGCCTGGTTCTACCCGCTGCCCGGAACGCTACGCAGGGCAAAAGCGGTTCTCGTCCTCCGTGCTTGCTTTTTCTCAGAAAGAGCCGTGGTGTGCGTTTTCGCCGGAAAACGCGTTTTCGGCCGAAAACGTGTACGTTTGCACTTCCCCGCCACAGGGAAGCTGCTAGCCGGGAATTCTCTGCCTGGTTCTACCCGCTGCCCGGAACGCTACGCAGGGCAAAAGCGGTTCTCGTCCTCCGTGCTTGCTTTTTCTCAGAAAGAGCCGTGGTGTGCGTTTTCGCCGGAAAACGCGTTTTCGGCCGAAAACGTGTACGTTTGCACTTCCCCGCCACAGGGAAGCTGCTAGCCGGGAATTCTCTGCCTGGTTCTACCCGCTGCCCGGAACGCTACGCAGGGCAAAAGCGGTTCTCGTCCTCCGTGCTTGCTTTTTCTCAGAAAGAGCCGTGGTGTGCGTTTTCGCCGGAAAACGCGTTTTCGGCCGAAAACGTGTACGTTTGCACTTCCCCGCCACAGGGAAGCTGCTAGCCGGGAATTCTCTGCCTGGTTCTACCCGCTGCCCGGAACGCTACGCAGGGCAAAAGCGGTTCTCGTCCTCCGTGCTTGCTTTTTCTCAGAAAGAGCCGTGGTGTGCGTTTTCGCCGGAAAACTCGTTTTCGGCCGAAAACGTGTACGTTTGCACTTCCCCGCCACAGGGAAGCTGCTAGCCGGGAATTCTCTGCCTGGTTCTACCCGCTGCCCGGAACGCTACGCAGGGCAAAAGCGGTTCTCGTCCTCCGTGCTTGCTTTTTCTCAGAAAGAGCCGTGGTGTGCGTTTTCGCCGGAAAACGCGTTTTCGGCCGAAAACGTGTACGTTTGCACTTCCCCGCCACAGGGAAGCTGCTAGCCGGGAATTCTCTGCCTGGTTCTACCCGCTGCCCGGAGCGCTACGCAGGGCAAAAGCGGTTCTCGTCCTCCGTGCTTGCTTTTTCTCAGAAAGAGCCGTGGTGTGCGTTTTCGCCGGAAAACGCGTTTTCGGCCGAAAACGTGTACGTTTGCACTTCCCCGCCACAGGGAAGCTGCTAGCCGGGAATTCTCTGCCTGGTTCTACCCGCTGCCCGGAACGCTACGCAGGGCAAAAGCGGTTCTCGTCCTCCGTGCTTGCTTTTTCTCAGAAAGAGCCGTGGTGTGCGTTTTCGCCGGAAAACTCGTTTTCGGCCGAAAACGTGTACGTTTGCCTTTCCCCGCCACAGGGAAGATGCTAGCCGGGAATTCTCTGCCTGGTTCTACCCGCTGCCCGGAGCGCTACGCAGGGCAAAAGCGGTTCTCGTCCTCCGTGCTTGCTTTTTCTCAGAAAGAGCCGTGGTGTGCGTTTTCGCCGGAAAACGCGTTTTCGGCCGAAAACGTGTACGTTTGCACTTCCCCGCCACAGGGAAGCTGCTAGCCGGGAATTCTCTGCCTGGTTCTACCCGCTGCCCGGAACGCTACGCAGGGCAAAAGCGGTTCTCGTCCTCCGTGCTTGCTTTTTCTCAGAAAGAGCCGTGGTGTGCGTTTTCGCCGGGAAAACGATTTTTCGGCCGAAAACGTGTACGTTTGCACTTCCCCGCCACAGGGAAGCTGCTAGCCGGGAATTCTCTGCCTGGTTCTACCCGCTGCCCGGAACGCTACGCAGGGCAAAAGCGGTTCTCGTCCTCCGTGCTTGCTTTTTCTCAGAAAGAGCCGTGGTGTGCGTTTTCGCCGGAAAACGCGTTTTCGGCCGAAAACGTGTACGTTTGCACTTCCCCGCCACAGGGAAGCTGCTAGCCGGGAATTCTCTGCCTGGTTCTACCCGCTGCCCGGAACGCTACGCAGGGCAAAAGCGGTTCTCGTCCTCCGTGCTTGCTTTTTCTCAGAAAGAGCCGTGGTGTGCGTTTTCGCCGGAAAACGATTTTTCGGCCGAAAACGTGTACGTTTGCACTTCCCCGCCACAGGGAAGCTGCTAGCCGGGAATTCTCTGCCTGGTTCTACCCGCTGCCCGGAACGCTACGCAGGGCAAAAGCGGTTCTCGTCCTCCGTGCTTGCTTTTTCTCAGAAAGAGCCGTGGTGTGCGTTTTCGCCGGAAAACGCGTTTTCGGCCGAAAACGTGTACGTTTGCACTTCCCCGCCACAGGGAAGCTGCTAGCCGGGAATTCTCTGCCTGGTTCTACCCGCTGCCCGGAACGGTACGCAGGGCAAAAGCGGTTCTCGTCCTCCGTGCTTGCTTTTTCTCAGAAAGAGCCGTGGTGTGCGTTTTCGCCGGAAAACGCGTTTTCGGCCGAAAACGTGTACGTTTGCACTTCCCCGCCACAGGGAAGCTGCTAGCCGGGAATTCTCTGCCTGGTTCTACCCGCTGCACGGAGCGCTACGCAGGGCAAAAGCGGTTCTCGTCCTCCGTGCTTGCTTTTTCTCAGAAAGAGCCGTGGTGTGCGTTTTCGCCGGAAAACTCGTTTTCGGCCGAAAACGTGTACGTTTGCCTTTCCCCGCCACAGGGAAGCTGCTAGCCGGGAATTCTCTGCCTGGTTCTACCCGCTGCCCGGAGCGCTACGCAGGGCAAAAGCGGTTCTCGTCCTCCGTGCTTGCTTTTTCTCAGAAAGAGCCGTGGTGTGCGTTTTCGCCGGAAAACGCGTTTTCGGCCGAAAACGTGTACGTTTGCACTTCCCCGCCACAGGGAAGCTGCTAGCCGGGAATTCTCTGCCTGGTTCTACCCGCTGCCCGGAACGCTACGCAGGGCAAAAGCGGTTCTCGTCCTCCGCGCTTGCTTTTTCTCAGAAAGAGCCGTGGTGTGCGTTTTCGCCGGAAAACGCGTTTTCGGCCGAAAACGTGTACGTTTGCACTTCCCCGCCACAGGGAAGCTGCTAGCCGGCAATTCTCTGCCTGGTTCTACCCGCTGCCCGGAACGCTACGCAGGGCAAAAGCGGTTCTCGTCCTCCGTGCTTGCTTTTTCTCAGAAAGAGCCGTGGTGTGCGTTTTCGCCGGAAAACGCGTTTTCGGCCGAAAACGTGTACGTTTGCACTTCCCCGCCACAGGGAAGCTGCTAGCCGGGAATTCTCTGCCTGGTTCTACCCGCTGCCCGGAACGCTACGCAGGGCAAAAGCGGTTCTCGTCCTCCGTGCTTGCTTTTTCTCAGAAAGAGCCGTGCTGTGCGTGTTCGCCGGAAAACGCGTTTTCGGCCGAAAACGTGTACGTTTGCACTTCCCCGCCACAGGGAAGCTGCTAGCCGGGAATTCTCTGCCTGGTTCTACCCGCTGCCCGGAACGCTACGCAGGGCAAAAGCGGTTCTCGTCCTCCGTGCTTGCTTTTTCTCAGAAAGAGCCGTGGTGTGCGTTTTCGCCGGAAAACGCGTTTTCGGCCGAAAACGTGTACGTTTGCACTTCCCCGCCACAGGGAAGCTGCTAGCCGGGAATTATCTGCCTGGTTCTACCCGCTGCCCGGAGCGCTACGCAGGGCAAAAGCGGTTCTCGTCCTCCGTGCTTGCTTTTTCTCAGAAAGAGCCGTGGTGTGCGTTTTCGCCGGAAAACGCGTTTTCGGCCGAAAACGTGTACGTTTGCACTTCCCCGCCACAGGGAAGCTGCTAGCCGGGAATTCTCTGCCTGGTTCTACCCGCTGCCCGGAACGCTACGCAGGGCAAAATCGGTTCTCGTCCTCCGTGCTTGCTTTTTCTCAGAAAGAGCCGTGGTGTGCGTTTTCGCCGGAAAACGCGTTTTCGGCCGAAAACGTGTACGTTTGCACTTCCCCGCCACAGGGAAGCTGCTAGCCGGGAATTCTCTGCCTGGTTCTACCCGCTGCCCGGAACGCTACGCAGGGCAAAAGCGGTTCTCGTCCTCCGTGCTTGCTTTTTCTCAGAAAGAGCCGTGGTGTGCGTTTTCGCCGGAAAACGCGTTTTCGGCCGAAAACGTGTACGTTTGCACTTCCCCGCCACAGGGAAGCTGCTAGCCGGGAATTCTCTGCCTGGTTCTACCCGCTGCCCGGAACGCTACGCAGGGCAAAAGCGGTTCTCGTCCTCCGTGCTTGCTTTTTCTCAGAAAGAGCCGTGGTGTGCGTTTTCGCCGGAAAACGCGTTTTCGGCCGAAAACGTGTACGTTTGCACTTCCACGCCACAGGGAAGCTGCTAGCCGGGAATTCTCTGCCTGGTTCTACCCGCTGCCCGGAACGCTACGCAGGGCAAAAGCGGTTCTCGTCCTCCGTGCTTGCTTTTTCTCAGAAAGAGCCGTGGTGTGCGTTTTCGCCGGAAAACGCGTTTTAGGCCGAAAACGTGTACGTTTGCACTTCCCCGCCACAGGGAAGCTGCTAGCCGGGAATTCTCTGCCTGGTTCTACCCGCTGCCCGGAACGCTACGCAGGGCAAAAGCGGTTCTCGTCCTCCGTGCTTGCTTTTTCTCAGAAAGAGCCGTGGTGTGCGTTTTCGCCGGAAAACGCGTTTTCGGCCGAAAACGTGTACGTTTGCACTTCCCCGCCACAGGGAAGCTGCTAGCCGGGAATTCTCTGCCTGGTTCTACCCGCTGCCCGGAACGCTACGCAGGGCAAAAGCGGTTCTCGTCCTCCGTGCTTGCTTTTTCTCAGAAAGAGCCGTGGTGTGCGTTTTCGCCGGAAAACGCGTTTTCGGCCGAAAACGTGTACGTTTGCACTTCCCCGCCACAGGGAAGCTGCTAGCCGGGAATTCTCTGCCTGGTTCTACCCGCTGCCCGGAACGCTACGCAGGGCAAAAGCGGTTCTCGTCCTCCGTGCTTGCTTTTTCTCAGAAAGAGCCGTGGTGTGCGTTTTCGCCGGAAAACGCGTTTTCGGCCGAAAACGTGTACGTTTGCACTTCCCCGCCACAGGGAAGCTGCTAGCCGGGAATTCTCTGCCTGGTTCTACCCGCTGCCCGGAACGCTACGCAGGGCAAAAGCGGTTCTCGTCCTCCGTGCTTGCTTTTTCTCAGAAAGAGCCGTGGTGTGCGTTTTCGCCGGAAAACTCGTTTTCGGCCGAAAACGTGTACGTTTGCCTTTCCCCGCCACAGGGAAGCTGCTAGCCGGGAATTCTCTGCCTGGTTCTACTCGCTGCCCGGAGCGCTACGCAGGGCAAAAGCGGTTCTCGTCCTCCGTGCTTGCTTTTTCTCAGAAAGAGCCGTGGTGTGCGTTTTCGCCGGAAAACTCGTTTTCGGCCGAAAACGTGTACGTTTGCCTTTCCCCGCCACAGGGAAGCTGCTAGCCGGGAATTCTCTGCCTGGTTCTACCCGCTGCCCGGAGCGCTACGCAGGGCAAAAGCGGTTCTCGTCCTCCGTGCTTGCTTTTTCTCAGAAAGAGCCGTGGTGTGCGTTTTCGCCGGAAAACGCGTTTTCGGCCGAAAACGTGTACGTTTGCACTTCCCCGCCACAGGGAAGCTGCTAGCCGGGAATTCTCTGCCTGGTTCTACCCGCTGCCCGGAACGCTACGCAGGGCAAAAGCGGTTCTCGTCCTCCGTGCTTGCTTTTTCTCAGAAAGAGCCGTGGTGTGCGTTTTCGCCGGAAAACGCGTTTTCGGCCGAAAACGTGTACGTTTGCACTTCCCCGCCACAGGGAAGCTGCTAGCCGGGAATTCTCTGCCTGGTTCTACCCGCTGCCCGGAACGCTACGCAGGGCAAAAGCGGTTCTCGTCCTCCGCTGCTTGCTTTTTCTCAGAAAGAGCCGTGGTGTGCGTTTTCGCCGGAAAACGCGTTTTCGGCCGAAAACGTGTACGTTTGCACTTCCCCGCCACAGGGAAGCTGCTAGCCGGGAATTCTCTGCCTGGTTCTACCCGCTGCCCGGAACGCTACGCAGGGCAAAAGCGGTTCTCGTCCTCCGTGCTTGCTTTTTCTCAGAAAGAGCCGTGGTGTGCGTTTTCGCCGGAAAACGCGTTTTCGGCCGAAAACGTGTACGTTTGCACTTCCCCGCCACAGGGAAGCTGCTAGCCGGGAATTCTCTGCCTGGTTCTACCCGCTGCCCGGAACGCTACGCAGGGCAAAAGCGGTTCTCGTCCTCCGTGCTTGCTTTTTCTCAGAAAGAGCCGTGGTGTGCGTTTTCGCCGGAAAACGCGTTTTCGGCCGAAAACGTGTACGTTTGCACTTCCCCGCCACAGGGAAGCTGCTAGCCGGGAATTCTCTGCCTGGTTCTACCCGCTGCCCGGAACGCTACGCAGGGCAAAAGCGGTTCTCGTCCTCCGTGCTTGCTTTTTCTCAGAAAGAGCCGTGGTGTGCGTTTTCGCCGGAAAACGCGTTTTCGGCCGAAAACGTGTACGTTTGCACTTCCCCGCCACAGGGAAGCTGCTAGCCGGGAATTCTCTGCCTGGTTCTACCCGCTGCCCGGAACGCTACGCAGGGCAAAAGCGGTTCTCGTCCTCCGTGCTTGCTTTTTCTCAGAAAGAGCCGTGGTGTGCGTTTTCGCCGGAAAACGCGTTTTCGGCCGAAAACGTGTACGTTTGCACTTCCCCGCCACAGGGAAGCTGCTAGCCGGGAATTCTCTGCCTGGTTCTACCCGCTGCCCGGAACGCTACGCAGGGCAAAAGCGGTTCTCGTCCTCCGTGCTTGCTTTTTCTCAGAAAGAGCCGTGGTGTGCGTTTTCGCCGGAAAACGCGTTTTCGGCCGAAAACGTGTACGTTTGCCTTTCCCCGCCACAGGGAAGCTGCTAGCCGGGAATTCTCTGCCTGGTTCTACCCGCTGCCCGGAGCGCTACGCAGGGCAAAAGCGGTTCTCGTCCTCCGTGCTTGCTTTTTCTCAGAAAGAGCCGTGGTGTGCGTTTTCGCCGGAAAACGCGTTTTCGGCCGAAAACGTGTACGTTTGCACTTCCCCGCCACAGGGAAGCTGCTAGCCGGGAATTCTCTGCCTGGTTCTACCCGCTGCCCGGAACGCTACGCAGGGCAAAAGCGGTTCTCGTCCTCCGTGCTTGCTTTTTCTCAGAAAGAGCCGTGGTGTGCGTTTTCGCCGGAAAACGCGTTTTCGGCCGAAAACGTGTACGTTTGCACTTCCCCGCCACAGGGAAGCTGCTAGCCGGGAATTCCTGGTTCTACCCGCTGCCCGGAACGCTACGCAGGGCAAAAGCGGTTCTCGTCCTCCGTGCTTGCTTTTTCTCAGAAAGAGCCGTGGTGTGCGTTTTCGCCGGAAAACGCGTTTTCGGCCGAAAACGTGTACGTTTGCACTTCCCCACCACAGGGAAGCTGCTAGCCGGGAATTCTCTGCCTGGTTCTACCCGCTGCCCGGAACGCTACGCAGGGCAAAAGCGGTTCTCGTCCTCCGTGCTTGCTTTTTCTCAGAAAGAGCCGTGGTGTGCGTTTTCGCCGGAAAACGCGTTTTCGGCCGAAAACGTGTACGTTTGCACTTCCCCGCCACAGGGAAGCTGCTAGCCGGGAATTCTCTGCCTGGTTCTACCCGCTGCCCGGAACGCTACGCAGGGCAAAAGCGGTTCTCGTCCTCCGTGCTTGCTTTTTCTCAGAAAGAGCCGTGGTGTGCGTTTTCGCCGGAAAACGCGTTTTCGGCCGAAAACGTGTACGTTTGCACTTCCCCGCCACAGGGAAGCTGCTAGCCGGGAATTCTCTGCCTGGTTCTACCCGCTGCCCGGAACGCTACGCAGGGCAAAAGCGGTTCTCGTCCTCCGTGCTTGCTTTTTCTCAGAAAGAGCCGTGGTGTGCGTTTTCGCCGGAAAACGCGTTTTCGGCCGAAAACGTGTACGTTTGCACTTCCCCGCCACAGGGAAGCTGCTAGCCGGGAATTCTCTGCCTGGTTCTACCCGCTGCCCGGAACGCTACGCAGGGCAAAAGCGGTTCTCGTCCTCCGTGCTTGCTTTTTCTCAGAAAGAGCCGTGGTGTGCGTTTTCGCCGGAAAACGCGTTTTCGGCCGAAAACGTGTACGTTTGCACTTCCCCGCCACAGGGAAGCTGCTAGCCGGGAATTCTCTGCCTGGTTCTACCCGCTGCCCGGAACGCTACGCAGGGCAAAAGCGGTTCTCGTCCTCCGTGCTTGCTTTTTCTCAGAAAGAGCCGTGGTGTGCGTTTTCGCCGGAAAACGCGTTTTCGGCCGAAAACGTGTACGTTTGCACTTCCCCGCCACAGGGAAGCTGCTAGCCGGGAATTCTCTGCCTGGTTCTACCCGCTGCCCGGAACGCTACGCAGGGCAAAAGCGGTTCTCGTCCTCCGTGCTTGCTTTTTCTCAGAAAGAGCCGTGGTGTGCGTTTTCGCCGGAAAACGCGTTTTCGGCCGAAAACGTGTACGTTTGCACTTCCACGCCACAGGGAAGCTGCTAGCCGGGAATTCTCTGCCTGGTTCTACCCGCTGCCCGGAACGCTACGCAGGGCAAAAGCGGTTCTCGTCCTCCGCGCTTGCTTTTTCTCAGAAAGAGCCGTGGTGTGCGTTTTCGCCGGAAAACGCGTTTTCGGCCGAAAACGTGTACGTTTGCACTTCCACGCCACAGGGAAGCTGCTAGCCGGGAATTCTCTGCCTGGTTCTACCCGCTGCCCGGAACGCTACGCAGGGCAAAAGCGGTTCTCGTCCTCCGTGCTTGCTTTTTCTCAGAAAGAGCCGTGGTGTGCGTTTTCGCCGGAAAACGCGTTTTCGGCCGAAAACGTGTACGTTTGCACTTCCCCGCCACAGGGAAGCTGCTAGCCGGGAATTCTCTGCCTGGTTCTACCCGCTGCCCGGAACGCTACGCAGGGCAAAAGCGGTTCTCGTCCTCCGTGCTTGCTTTTTCTCAGAAAGAGCCGTGGTGTGCGTTTTCGCCGGAAAACGCGTTTTCGGCCGAAAACGTGTACGTTTGCACTTCCCCGCCACAGGGAAGCTGCTAGCCGGGAATTCTCTGCCTGGTTCTACCCGCTGCCCGGAACGCTACGCAGGGCAAAAGCGGTTCTCGTCCTCCGTGCTTGCTTTTTCTCAGAAAGAGCCGTGGTGTGCGTTTTCGCCGGAAAACGCGTTTTCGGCCGAAAACGTGTACGTTTGCACTTCCCCGCCACAGGGAAGCTGCTAGCCGGGAATTCTCTGCCTGGTTCTACCCGCTGCCCGGAACGCTACGCAGGGCAAAAGCGGTTCTCGTCCTCCGTGCTTGCTTTTTCTCAGAAAGAGCCGTGGTGTGCGTTTTCGCCGGAAAACGCGTTTTCGGCCGAAAACGTGTACGTTTGCACTTCCCCGCCACAGGGAAGCTGCTAGCCGGGAATTCTCTGCCTGGTTCTACCCGCTGCCCGGAGCGCTACGCAGGGCAAAAGCGGTTCTCGTCCTCCGTGCTTGCTTTTTCTCAGAAAGAGCCGTGGTGTGCGTTTTCGCCGGAAAACGCGTTTTCGGCCGAAAACGTGTACGTTTGCACTTCCCCGCCACAGGGAAGCTGCTAGCCGGGAATTCTCTGCCTGGTTCTACCCGCTGCCCGGAACGCTACGCAGGGCAAAAGCGGTTCTCGTCCTCCGTGCTTGCTTTTTCTCAGAAAGAGCCGTGGTGTGCGTTTTCGCCGGAAAACTCGTTTTCGGCCGAAAACGTGTACGTTTGCCTTTCCCCGCCACAGGGAAGATGCTAGCCGGGAATTCTCTGCCTGGTTCTACCCGCTGCCCGTAGCGCTACGCAGGGCAAAAGCGGTTCTCGTCCTCCGTGCTTGCTTTTTCTCAGAAAGAGCCGTGGTGTGCGTTTTCGCCGGAAAACGCGTTTTCGGCCGAAAACGTGTACGTTTGCACTTCCCCGCCACAGGGAAGCTGCTAGCCGGGAATTCTCTGCCTGGTTCTACCCGCTGCCCGGAACGCTACGCAGGGCAAAAGCGGTTCTCGTCCTCCGTGCTTGCTTTTTCTCAGAAAGAGCCGTGGTGTGCGTTTTCGCCGGAAAACGATTTTTCGGCCGAAAACGTGTACGTTTGCACTTCCCCGCCACAGGGAAGCTGCTAGCCGGGAATTCTCTGCCTGGTTCTACCCGCTGCCCGGAACGCTACGCAGGGCAAAAGCGGTTCTCGTCCTCCGTGCTTGCTTTTTCTCAGAAAGAGCCGTGGTGTGCGTTTTCGCCGGAAAACGCGTTTTCGGCCGAAAACGTGTACGTTTGCACTTCCCCGCCACAGGGAAGCTGCTAGCCGGGAATTCTCTGCCTGGTTCTACCCGCTGCCCGGAACGCTACGCAGGGCAAAAGCGGTTCTCGTCCTCCGTGCTTGCTTTTTCTCAGAAAGAGCCGTGGTGTGCGTTTTCGCCGGAAAACGCGTTTTCGGCCGAAAACGTGTACGTTTGCACTTCCCCGCCACAGGGAAGCTGCTAGCCGGGAATTCTCTGCCTGGTTCTACCCGCTGCCCGGAGCGCTACGCAGGGCAAAAGCGGTTCTCGTCCTCCGTGCTTGCTTTTTCTCAGAAAGAGCCGTGGTGTGCGTTTTCGCCGGAAAACGCGTTTTCGGCCGAAAACGTGTACGTTTGCACTTCCCCGCCACAGGGAAGCTGCTAGCCGGGAATTCTCTGCCTGGTTCTACCCGCTGCCCGGAACGCTACGCAGGGCAAAAGCGGTTCTCGTCCTCCGTGCTTGCTTTTTCTCAGAAAGAGCCGTGGTGTGCGTTTTCGCCGGAAAACGCGTTTTCGGCCGAAAACGTGTACGTTTGCACTTCCCCGCCACAGGGAAGCTGCTAGCCGGGAATTCTCTGCCTGGTTCTACCCGCTGCCCGGAACGCTACGCAGGGCAAAAGCGGTTCTCGTCCTCCGTGCTTGCTTTTTCTCAGAAAGAGCCGTGGTGTGCGTTTTCGCCGGAAAACGCGTTTTCGGCCGAAAACGTGTACGTTTGCACTTCCCCGCCACAGGGAAGCTGCTAGCCGGGAATTCTCTGCCTGGTTCTACCCGCTGCCCGGAACGCTACGCAGGGCAAAAGCGGTTCTCGTCCTCCGTGCTTGCTTTTTCTCAGAAAGAGCCGTGGTGTGCGTTTTCGCCGGAAAACGCGTTTTCGGTCGAAAACGTGTACGTTTGCACTTCCCCGCCACAGGGAAGCTGCTAGCCGGGAATTCTCTGCCTGGTTCTACCCGCTGCCCGGAGCGCTACGCAGGGCAAAAGCGGTTCTCGTCCTCCGTGCTTGCTTTTTCTCAGAAAGAGCCGTGGTGTGCGTTTTCGCCGGAAAACTCGTTTTCGGCCGAAAACGTGTACGTTTGCACTTCCCCGCCACAGGGAAGCTGCTAGCCGGGAATTCTCTGCCTGGTTCTACCCGCTGCCCGGAACGCTACGCAGGGCAAAAGCGGTTCTCGTCCTCCGTGCTTGCTTTTTCTCAGAAAGAGCCGTGGTGTGCGTTTTCGCCGGAAAACGCGTTTTCGGCCGAAAACGTGTACGTTTGCACTTCCCCGCCACAGGGAAGCTGCTAGCCGGGAATTCTCTGCCTGGTTCTACCCGCTGCCCGGAACGCTACGCAGGGCAAAAGCGGTTCTCGTCCTCCGTGCTTGCTTTTTCTCAGAAAGAGCCGTGGTGTGCGTTTTCGCCGGAAAACGCGTTTTCGGCCGAAAACGTGTACGTTTGCACTTCCCCGCCACAGGGAAGCTGCTAGCCGGGAATTCTCTGCCTGGTTCTACCCGCTGCCCGGAGCGCTACGCAGGGCAAAAGCGGTTCTCGTCCTCCGTGCTTGCTTTTTCTCAGAAAGAGCCGTGGTGTGCGTTTTCGCCGGAAAACTCGTTTTCGGCCGAAAACGTGTACGTTTGCACTTCCCCGCCACAGGGAAGCTGCTAGCCGGGAATTCTCTGCCTGGTTCTACCCGCTGCCCGGAACGCTACGCAGGGCAAAAGCGGTTCTCGTCCTCCGTGCTTGCTTTTTCTCAGAAAGAGCCGTGGTGTGCGTTTTCGCCGGAAAACGCGTTTTCGGCCGAAAACGTGTACGTTTGCCTTTCCCCGCCACAGGGAAGATGCTAGCCGGGAATTCTCTGCCTGGTTCTACCCGCTGCCCGGAGCGCTACGCAGGGCAAAAGCGGTTCTCGTCCTCCGTGCTTGCTTTTTCTCAGAAAGAGCCGTGGTGTGCGTTTTCGCCGGAAAACGCGTTTTCGGCCGAAAACGTGTACGTTTGCACTTCCCCGCCACAGGGAAGCTGCTAGCCGGGAATTCTCTGCCTGGTTCTACCCGCTGCCCGGAACGCTACGCAGGGCAAAAGCGGTTCTCGTCCTCCGTGCTTGCTTTTTCTCAGAAAGAGCCGTGGTGTGCGTTTTCGCCGGAAAACGATTTTTCGGCCGAAAACGTGTACGTTTGCACTTCCCCGCCACAGGGAAGCTGCTAGCCGGGAATTCTCTGCCTGGTTCTACCCGCTGCCCGGAACGCTACGCAGGGCAAAAGCGGTTCTCGTCCTCCGTGCTTGCTTTTTCTCAGAAAGAGCCGTGGTGTGCGTTTTCGCCGGAAAACGCGTTTTCGGCCGAAAACGTGTACGTTTGCACTTCCCCGCCACAGGGAAGCTGCTAGCCGGGAATTCTCTGCCTGGTTCTACCCGCTGCCCGGAACGCTACGCAGGGCAAAAGCGGTTCTCGTCCTCCGTGCTTGCTTTTTCTCAGAAAGAGCCGTGGTGTGCGTTTTCGCCGGAAAACGCGTTTTCGGCCGAAAACGTGTACGTTTGCACTTCCCCGCCACAGGGAAGCTGCTAGCCGGGAATTCTCTGCCTGGTTCTACCCGCTGCCCGGAACGCTACGCAGGGCAAAAGCGGTTCTCGTCCTCCGTGCTTGCTTTTTCTCAGAAAGAGCCGTGGTGTGCGTTTTCGCCGGAAAACGCGTTTTCGGCCGAAAACGTGTACGTTTGCACTTCCCCGCCACAGGGAAGCTGCTAGCCGGGAATTCTCTGCCTGGTTCTACCCGCTGCCCGGAGCGCTACGCAGGGCAAAAGCGGTTCTCGTCCTCCGTGCTTGCTTTTTCTCAGAAAGAGCCGTGGTGTGCGTTTTCTCCGGAAAACGCGTTTTCGGCCGAAAACGTGTACGTTTGCACTTCCAAGCCACAGGGAAGCTGCTAGCCGGGAATTCTCTGCCTGGTTCTACCCGCTGCCCGGAACGCTACGCAGGGCAAAAGCGGTTCTCGTCCTCCGTGCTTGCTTTTTCTCAGAAAGAGCCGTGGTGTGCGTTTTCGCCGGAAAACGCGTTTTCGGCCGAAAACGTGTACGTTTGCACTTCCCCGCCACAGGGAAGCTGCTAGCCGGGAATTCTCTGCCTGGTTCTACCCGCTGCCCGGAGCGCTACGCAGGGCAAAAGCGGTTCTCGTCCTCCGTGCTTGCTTTTTCTCAGAAAGAGCCGTGGTGTGCGTTTTCGCCGGAAAACTCGTTTTCGGCCGAAAACGTGTACGTTTGCCTTTCCCCGCCACAGGGAAGCTGCTAGCCGGGAATTCTCTGCCTGGTTCTACCCGCTGCCCGGAGCGCTACGCAGGGCAAAAGCGGTTCTCGTCCTCCGTGCTTGCTTTTTCTCAGAAAGAGCCGTGGTGTGCGTTTTCGCCGGAAAACGCGTTTTCGGCCGAAAACGTGTACGTTTCACTTCCCCGCCACAGGGAAGCTGCTAGCCGGGAATTCTCTGCCTGGTTCTACCCGCTGCCCGGAACGCTACGCAGGGCAAAAGCGGTTCTCGTCCTCCGCGCTTGCTTTTTCTCAGAAAGAGCCGTGGTGTGCGTTTTCGCCGGAAAACGCGTTTTCGGCCGAAAACGTGTACGTTTGCACTTCCCCGCCACAGGGAAGCTGCTAGCCGGGAATTCTCTGCCTGGTTCTACCCGCTGCCCGGAACGCTACGCAGGGCAAAAGCGGTTCTCGTCCTCCGTGCTTGCTTTTTCTCAGAAAGAGCCGTGGTGTGCGTTTTCGCCGGAAAACGCGTTTTCGGCCGAAAACGTGTACGTTTGCACTTCCCCGCCACAGGGAAGCTGCTAGCCGGGAATTCTCTGCCTGGTTCTACCCGCTGCCCGGAGCGCTACGCAGGGCAAAAGCGGTTCTCGTCCTCCGTGCTTGCTTTTTCTCAGAAAGAGCCGTGGTGTGCGTTTTCGCCGGAAAACGCGTTTTCGGCCGAAAACGTGTACGTTTGCACTTCCCCGCCACAGGGAAGCTGCTAGCCGGGAATTCTCTGCCTGGTTCTACCCGCTGCCCGGAACGCTACGCAGGGCAAAAGCGGTTCTCGTCCTCCGTGCTTGCTTTTTCTCAGAAAGAGCCGTGGTGTGCGTTTTCGCCGGAAAACTCGTTTTCGGCCGAAAACGTGTACGTTTGCCTTTCCCCGCCACAGGGAAGATGCTAGCCGGGAATTCTCTGCCTGGTTCTACCCGCTGCCCGGAGCGCTACGCAGGGCAAAAGCGGTTCTCGTCCTCCGTGCTTGCTTTTTCTCAGAAAGAGCCGTGGTGTGCGTTTTCGCCGGAAAACGCGTTTTCGGCCGAAAACGTGTACGTTTGCACTTCCCCGCCACAGGGAAGCTGCTAGCCGGGAATTCTCTGCCTGGTTCTACCCGCTGCCCGGAACGCTACGCAGGGCAAAAGCGGTTCTCGTCCTCCGTGCTTGCTTTTTCTCAGAAAGAGCCGTGGTGTGCGTTTTCGCCGGAAAACGATTTTTCGGCCGAAAACGTGTACATTTGCACTTCCCCGCCACAGGGAAGCTGCTAGCCGGGAATTCTCTGCCTGGTTCTACCCGCTGCCCGGAACGCTACGCAGGGCAAAAGCGGTTCTCGTCCTCCGTGCTTGCTTTTTCTCAGAAAGAGCCGTGGTGTGCGTTTTCGCCGGAAAACGCGTTTTCGGCCGAAAACGTCTACGTTTGCACTTCCCCGCCACAGGGAAGCTGCTAGCCGGGAATTCTCTGCCTGGTTCTACCCGCTGCCCGGAACGCTACGCAGGGCAAAAGCGGTTCTCGTCCTCCGTGCTTGCTTTTTCTCAGAAAGAGCCGTGGTGTGCGTTTTCGCCGGAAAACGCGTTTTCGGCCGAAAACGTGTACGTTTGCACTTCCCCGCCACAGGGAAGCTGCTAGCCGGGAATTCTCTGCCTGGTTCTACCCGCTGCCCGGAACGCTACGCAGGGCAAAAGCGGTTCTCGTCCTCCGTGCTTGCTTTTTCTCAGAAAGAGCCGTGGTGTGCGTTTTCGCCGGAAAACGCGTTTTCGGCCGAAAACGTGTACGTTTGCACTTCCCCGCCACAGGGAAGCTGCTAGCCGGGAATTCTCTGCCTGGTTCTACCCGCTGCCCGGAGCGCTACGCAGGGCAAAAGCGGTTCTCGTCCTCCGTGCTTGCTTTTTCTCAGAAAGAGCCGTGGTGTGCGTTTTCTCCGGAAAACGCGTTTTCGGCCGAAAACGTGTACGTTTGCACTTCCAAGCCACAGGGAAGCTGCTAGCCGGGAATTCTCTGCCTGGTTCTACCCGCTGCCCGGAACGGTACGCAGGGCAAAAGCGGTTCTCGTCCTCCGTGCTTGCTTTTTCTCAGAAAGAGCCGTGGTGTGCGTTTTCACCGGAAAACGCGTTTTCGGCCGAAAACGTGTACGTTTGCACTTCCCCGCCACAGGGAAGCTGCTAGCCGGGAATTCTCTGCCTGGTTCTACCCGCTGCCCGGAGCGCTACGCAGGGCAAAAGCGGTTCTCGTCCTCCGTGCTTGCTTTTTCTCAGAAAGAGCCGTGGTGTGCGTTTTCGCCGGAAAACTCGTTTTCGGCCGAAAACGTGTACGTTTGCCTTTCCCCGCCACAGGGAAGCTGCTAGCCGGGAATTCTCTGCCTGGTTCTACCCGCTGCCCGGAGCGCTACGCAGGGCAAAAGCGGTTCTCGTCCTCCGTGCTTGCTTTTTCTCAGAAAGAGCCGTGGTGTGCGTTTTCGCCGGAAAACGCGTTTTCGGCCGAAAACGTGTACGTTTGCACTTCCCCGCCACAGGGAAGCTGCTAGCCGGGAATTCTCTGCCTGGTTCTACCCGCTGCCCGGAACGCTACGCAGGGCAAAAGCGGTTCTCGTCCTCCGCGCTTGCTTTTTCTCAGAAAGAGCCGTGGTGTGCGTTTTCGCCGGAAAACGCGTTTTCGGCCGAAAACGTGTACGTTTGCACTTCCCCGCCACAGGGAAGCTGCTAGCCGGGAATTCTCTGCCTGGTTCTACCCGCTGCCCGGAACGCTACGCAGGGCAAAAGCGGTTCTCGTCCTCCGTGCTTGCTTTTTCTCAGAAAGAGCCGTGGTGTGCGTTTTCGCCGGAAAACGCGTTTTCGGCCGAAAACGTGTACGTTTGCACTTCCCCGCCACAGGGAAGCTGCTAGCCGGGAATTATCTGCCTGGTTCTACCCGCTGCCCGGAGCGCTACGCAGGGCAAAAGCGGTTCTCGTCCTCCGTGCTTGCTTTTTCTCAGAAAGAGCCGTGGTGTGCGTTTTCGCCGGAAAACGCGTTTTCGGCCGAAAACGTGTACGTTTGCACTTCCCCGCCACAGGGAAGCTGCTAGCCGGGAATTCTCTGCCTGGTTCTACCCGCTGCCCGGAACGCTACGCAGGGCAAAATCGGTTCTCGTCCTCCGTGCTTGCTTTTTCTCAGAAAGAGCCGTGGTGTGCGTTTTCGCCGGAAAACGCGTTTTCGGCCGAAAACGTGTACGTTTGCACTTCCCCGCCACAGGGAAGCTGCTAGCCGGGAATTCTCTGCCTGGTTCTACCCGCTGCCCGGAACGCTACGCAGGGCAAAAGCGGTTCTCGTCCTCCGTCCTTGCTTTTTCTCAGAAAGAGCCGTGGTGTGCGTTTTCGCCGGAAAACGCGTTTTCGGCCGAAAACGTGTACGTTTGCACTTCCCCGCCACAGGGAAGCTGCTAGCCGGGAATTCTCTGCCTGGTTCTACCCGCTGCCCGGAACGCTACGCAGGGCAAAAGCGGTTCTCGTCCTCCGTGCTTGCTTTTTCTCAGAAAGAGCCGTGGTGTGCGTTTTCGCCGGAAAACGCGTTTTCGGCCGAAAACGTGTACGTTTGCACTTCCCCGCCACAGGGAAGCTGCTAGCCGGGAATTCTCTGCCTGGTTCTACCCGCTGCCCGGAACGCTACGCAGGGCAAAAGCGGTT
Source organism: Athene noctua (assembly GCF_965140245.1). NCBI lineage: Eukaryota > Metazoa > Chordata > Aves > Strigiformes > Strigidae > Athene > Athene noctua. The sequence continues at coordinate 27,054 of NW_027438062.1, forward strand.
CTCGTCCTCCGTGCTTGCTTTTTCTCAGAAAGAGCCGTGGTGTGCGTTTTCGCCGGAAAACGCGTTTTCGGCCGAAAACGTGTACGTTTGCACTTCCCCGCCACAGGGAAGCTGCTAGCCGGGAATTCTCTGCCTGGTTCTACCCGCTGCCCGGAACGCTACGCAGGGCAAAAGCGGTTCTCGTCCTCCGTGCTTGCTTTTTCTCAGAAAGAGCCGTGGTGTGCGTTTTCGCCGGAAAACGCGTTTTCGGCCGAAAACGTGTACGTTTGCACTTCCCCGCCACAGGGAAGCTGCTAGCCGGGAATTCTCTGCCTGGTTCTACCCGCTGCCCGGAACGCTACGCAGGGCAAAAGCGGTTCTCGTCCTCCGTGCTTGCTTTTTCTCAGAAAGAGCCGTGGTGTGCGTTTTCGCCGGAAAACTCGTTTTCGGCCGAAAACGTGTACGTTTGCCTTTCCCCGCCACAGGGAAGATGCTAGCCGGGAATTCTCTGCCTGGTTCTACCCGCTGCCCGGAGCGCTACGCAGGGCAAAAGCGGTTCTCGTCCTCCGTGCTTGCTTTTTCTCAGAAAGAGCCGTGGTGTGCGTTTTCGCCGGAAAACGCGTTTTCGGCCGAAAACGTGTACGTTTGCACTTCCCCGCCACAGGGAAGCTGCTAGCCGGGAATTCTCTGCCTGGTTCTACCCGCTGCCCGGAACGCTACGCAGGGCAAAAGCGGTTCTCGTCCTCCGTGCTTGCTTTTTCTCAGAAAGAGCCGTGGTGTGCGTTTTCGCCGGAAAACGCGTTTTCGGCCGAAAACGTGTACGTTTGCACTTCCCCGCCACAGGGAAGCTGCTAGCCGGGAATTCTCTGCCTGGTTCTACCCGCTGCCCGGAACGCTACGCAGGGCAAAAGCGGTTCTCGTCCTCCGTGCTTGCTTTTTCTCAGAAAGAGCCGTGGTGTGCGTTTTCGCCGGAAAACGCGTTTTCGGCCGAAAACGTGTACGTTTGCACTTCCCCGCCACAGGGAAGCTGCTAGCCGGGAATTCTCTGCCTGGTTCTACCCGCTGCCCGGAACGCTACGCACGGCAAAAGCGGTTCTCGTCCTCCGTGCTTGCTTTTTCTCAGAAAGAGCCGTGGTGTGCGTTTTCGCCGGAAAACGCGTTTTCGGCCGAAAACGTGTACGTTTGCACTTCCCCGCCACAGGGAAGCTGCTAGCCGGGAATTCTCTGCCTGGTTCTACCCGCTGCCCGGAACGCTACGCAGGGCAAAAGCGGTTCTCGTCCTCCGTGCTTGCTTTTTCTCAGAAAGAGCCGTGGTGTGCGTTTTCGCCGGAAAACGCGTTTTCGGCCGAAAACGTGTACGTTTGCACTTCCCCGCCACAGGGAAGCTGCTAGCCGGGAATTGTCTGCCTGGTTCTACCCGCTGCCCGGAGCGCTACGCAGGGCAAAAGCGGTTCTCGTCCTCCGTGCTTGCTTTTTCTCAGAAAGAGCCGTGGTGTGCGTTTTCTCCGGAAAACGCGTTTTCGGCCGAAAACGTGTACGTTTGCACTTCCAAGCCACAGGGAAGCTGCTAGCCGGGAATTCTCTGCCTGGTTCTACCCGCTGCCCGGAACGCTACGCAGGGCAAAAGCGGTTCTCGTCCTCCGTGCTTGCTTTTTCTCAGAAAGAGCCGTGGTGTGCGTTTTCGCCGGAAAACGCGTTTTCGGCCGAAAACGTGTACGTTTGCACTTCCCCGCCACAGGGAAGCTGCTAGCCGGGAATTCTCTGCCTGGTTCTACCCGCTGCCCGGAGCGCTACGCAGGGCAAAAGCGGTTCTCGTCCTCCGTGCTTGCTTTTTCTCAGAAAGAGCCGTGGTGTGCGTTTTCGCCGGAAAACTCGTTTTCGGCCGAAAACGTGTACGTTTGCCTTTCCCCGCCACAGGGAAGCTGCTAGCCGGGAATTCTCTGCCTGGTTCTACCCGCTGCCCGGAGCGCTACGCAGGGCAAAAGCGATTCTCGTCCTCCGTGCTTGCTTTTTCTCAGAAAGAGCCGTGGTGTGCGTTTTCGCCGGAAAACGCGTTTTCGGCCGAAAACGTGTACGTTTGCACTTCCCCGCCACAGGGAAGCTGCTAGCCGGGAATTCTCTGCCTGGTTCTACCCGCTGCCCGGAACGCTACGCAGGGCGAAAGCGGTTCTCGTCCTCCGCGCTTGCTTTTTCTCAGAAAGAGCCGTGGTGTGCGTTTTCGCCGGAAAACGCGTTTTCGGCCGAAAACGTGTACGTTTGCACTTCCCCGCCACAGGGAAGCTGCTAGCCGGGAATTCTCTGCCTGGTTCTACCCGCTGCCCGGAACGCTACGCAGGGCAAAAGCGGTTCTCGTCCTCCGTGCTTGCTTTTTCTCAGAAAGAGCCGTGGTGTGCGTTTTCGCCGGAAAACGCGTTTTCGGCCGAAAACGTGTACGTTTGCACTTCCCCGCCACAGGGAAGCTGCTAGCCGGGAATTCTCTGCCTGGTTCTACCCGCTGCCCGGAACGCTACGCAGGGCAAAAGCGGTTCTCGTCCTCCGTGCTTGCTTTTTCTCAGAAAGAGCCGTGGTGTGCGTTTTCGCCGGAAAACGCGTTTTCGGCCGAAAACGTGTACGTTTGCACTTCCCCGCCACAGGGAAGCTGCTAGCCGGGAATTCTCTGCCTGGTTCTACCCGCTGCCCGGAACGCTACGCAGGGCAAAATCGGTTCTCGTCCTCCGTGCTTGCTTTTTCTCAGAAAGAGCCGTGGTGTGCGTTTTCGCCGGAAAACGCGTTTTCGGCCGAAAACGTGTACGTTTGCACTTCCCCGCCACAGGGAAGCTGCTAGCCGGGAATTCTCTGCCTGGTTCTACCCGCTGCCCGGAACGCTACGCAGGGCAAAAGCGGTTCTCGTCCTCCGTGCTTGCTTTATCTCAGAAAGAGCCGTGGTGTGCGTTTTCGCCGGAAAACGCGTTTTCGGCCGAAAACGTGTACGTTTGCACTTCCCCGCCACAGGGAAGCTGCTAGCCGGGAATTCTCTGCCTGGTTCTACCCGCTGCCCGGAACGCTACGCAGGGCAAAAGCGGTTCTCGTCCTCCGTGCTTGGTTTTTCTCAGAAAGAGCCGTGGTGTGCGTTTTCGCCGGAAAACGCGTTTTCGGCCGAAAACGTGTACGTTTGCACTTCCCCGCCACAGGGAAGCTGCTAGCCGGGAATTCTCTGCCTGGTTCTACCCGCTGCCCGGAACGCTACGCAGGGCAAAAGCGGTTCTCGTCCTCCGTGCTTGCTTTTTCTCAGAAAGAGCCGTGGTGTGCGTTTTCGCCGGAAAACGCGTTTTCGGCCGAAAACGTGTACGTTTGCACTTCCCCGCCACAGGGAATCTGCTAGCCGGGAATTCTCTGCCTGGTTCTACCCGCTGCCCGGAACGCTACGCAGGGCAAAAGCGGTTCTCGTCCTCCGTGCTTGCTTTTTCTCAGAAAGAGCCGTGGTGTGCGTTTTCGCCGGAAAACGCGTTTTCGGCCGAAAACGTGTACGTTTGCACTTCCCCGCCACAGGGAAGCTGCTAGCCGGGAATTCTCTGCCTGGTTCTACCCGCTGCCCGGAACGCTACGCAGGGCAAAAGCGGTTCTCGTCCTCCGTGCTTGCTTTTTCTCAGAAAGAGCCGTGGTGTGCGTTTTCGCCGGAAAACTCGTTTTCGGCCGAAAACGTGTACGTTTGCCTTTCCCCGCCACAGGGAAGCTGCTAGCCGGGAATTCTCTGCCTGGTTCTACTCGCTGCCCGGAGCGCTACGCAGGGCAAAAGCGGTTCTCGTCCTCCGTGCTTGCTTTTTCTCAGAAAGAGCCGTGGTGTGCGTTTTCGCCGGAAAACTCGTTTTCGGCCGAAAACGTGTACGTTTGCCTTTCCCCGCCACAGGGAAGCTGCTAGCCGGGAATTCTCTGCCTGGTTCTACCCGCTGCCCGGAGCGCTACGCAGGGCAAAAGCGGTTCTCGTCCTCCGTGCTTGCTTTTTCTCAGAAAGAGCCGTGGTGTGCGTTTTCGCCGGAAAACGCGTTTTCGGCCGAAAACGTGTACGTTTGCACTTCCCCGCCACAGGGAAGCTGCTAGCCGGGAATTCTCTGCCTGGTTCTACCCGCTGCCCGGAACGCTACGCAGGGCAAAAGCGGTTCTCGTCCTCCGTGCTTGCTTTTTCTCAGAAAGAGCCGTGGTGTGCGTTTTCGCTGGAAAACGCGTTTTCGGCCGAAAACGTGTACGTTTGCACTTCCCCGCCACAGGGAAGCTGCTAGCCGGGAATTCTCTGCCTGGTTCTACCCGCTGCCCGGAACGCTACGCAGGGCAAAAGCGGTTCTCGTCCTCCGTGCTTGCTTTTTCTCAGAAAGAGCCGTGGTGTGCGTTTTCGCCGGAAAACGCGTTTTCGGCCGAAAACGTGTACGTTTGCACTTCCCCGCCACAGGGAAGCTGCTAGCCGGGAATTCTCTGCCTGGTTCTACCCGCTGCCCGGAACGCTACGCAGGGCAAAAGCGGTTCTCGTCCTCCGTGCTTGCTTTTTCTCAGAAAGAGCCGTGGTGTGCGTTTTCGCTGGAAAACGCGTTTTCGGCCGAAAACGTGTACGTTTGCACTTCCCCGCCACAGGGAAGCTGCTAGCCGGGAATTCTCTGCCTGGTTCTACCCGCTGCCCGGAACGCTACGCAGGGCAAAAGCGGTTCTCGTCCTCCGTGCTTGCTTTTTCTCAGAAAGAGCCGTGGTGTGCGTTTTCGCCGGAAAACGCGTTTTCGGCCGAAAACGTGTACGTTTGCACTTCCCCGCCACAGGGAAGCTGCTAGCCGGGAATTCTCTGCCTGGTTCTACCCGCTGCCCGGAACGCTACGCAGGGCAAAAGCGGTTCTCGTCCTCCGTGCTTGCTTTTTCTCAGAAAGAGCCGTGGTGTGCGTTTTCGCCGGAAAACGCGTTTTCGGCCGAAAACGTGTACGTTTGCACTTCCCCGCCACAGGGAAGCTGCTAGCCGGGAATTCTCTGCCTGGTTCTACCCGCTGCCCGGAACGCTACGCAGGGCAAAAGCGGTTCTCGTCCTCCGTGCTTGCTTTTTCTCAGAAAGAGCCGTGGTGTGCGTTTTCGCCGGAAAACGCGTTTTCGGCCGAAAACGTGTACGTTTGCCTTTCCCCGCCACAGGGAAGCTGCTAGCCGGGAATTCTCTGCCTGGTTCTACCCGCTGCCCGGAGCGCTACGCAGGGCAAAAGCGGTTCTCGTCCTCCGTGCTTGCTTTTTCTCAGAAAGAGCCGTGGTGTGCGTTTTCGCCGGAAAACGCGTTTTCGGCCGAAAACGTGTACGTTTGCACTTCCCCGCCACAGGGAAGCTGCTAGCCGGGAATTCTCTGCCTGGTTCTACCCGCTGCCCGGAACGCTACGCAGGGCAAAAGCGGTTCTCGTCCTCCGTGCTTGCTTTTTCTCAGAAAGAGCCGTGGTGTGCGTTTTCGCCGGAAAACGCGTTTTCGGCCGAAAACGTGTACGTTTGCACTTCCCCGCCACAGGGAAGCTGCTAGCCGGGAATTCTCTGCCTGGTTCTACCCGCTGCCCGGAACGCTACGCAGGGCAAAAGCGGTTCTCGTCCTCCGTGCTTGCTTTTTCTCAGAAAGAGCCGTGGTGTGCGTTTTCGCCGGAAAACGCGTTTTCGGCCGAAAACGTGTACGTTTGCACTTCCCCGCCACAGGGAAGCTGCTAGCCGGGAATTCTCTGCCTGGTTCTACCCGCTGCCCGGAACGCTACGCAGGGCAAAAGCGGTTCTCGTCCTCCGTGCTTGCTTTTTCTCAGAAAGAGCCGTGGTGTGCGTTTTCGCCGGAAAACGCGTTTTCGGCCGAAAACGTGTACGTTTGCACTTCCCCGCCACAGGGAAGCTGCTAGCCGGGAATTCTCTGCCTGGTTCTACCCGCTGCCCGGAACGCTACGCAGGGCAAAAGCGGTTCTCGTCCTCCGTGCTTGCTTTTTCTCAGAAAAAGCCGTGGTGTGCGTTTTCGCCGGAAAACGCGTTTTCGGCCGAAAACGTGTACGTTTGCCTTTCCCCGCCACAGGGAAGCTGCTAGCCGGGAATTCTCTGCCTGGTTCTACCCGCTGCCCGGAGCGCTACGCAGGGCAAAAGCGGTTCTCGTCCTCCGTGCTTGCTTTTTCTCAGAAAGAGCCGTGGTGTGCGTTTTCGCCGGAAAACGCGTTTTCGGCCGAAAACGTGTACGTTTGCACTTCCCCGCCACAGGGAAGCTGCTAGCCGGGAATTCTCTGCCTGGTTCTACCCGCTGCCCGGAACGCTACGCAGGGCAAAAGCGGTTCTCGTCCTCCGTGCTTGCTTTTTCTCAGAAAGAGCCGTGGTGTGCGTTTTCGCCGGAAAACGCGTTTTCGGCCGAAAACGTGTACGTTTGCACTTCCCCGCCACAGGGAAGCTGCTAGCCGGGAATTCTCTGCCTGGTTCTACCCAATGCCCGGAACGCTACGCAGGGCAAAAGCGGTTCTCGTCCTCCGTGCTTGCTTTTTCTCAGAAAGAGCCGTGGTGTGCGTTTTCGCCGGAAAACGCGTTTTCGGCCGAAAACGTGTACGTTTGCACTTCCCCGCCACAGGGAAGCTGCTAGCCGGGAATTCTCTGCCTGGTTCTACCCGCTGCCCGGAACGCTACGCAGGGCAAAAGCGGTTCTCGTTCTCCGTGCTTGCTTTTTCTAAGAAAGAGCCGTGGTGTGCGTTTTCGCCGGAAAACGCGTTTTCGGCCGAAAACGTGTACGTTTGCACTTCCCCGCCACAGGGAAGCTGCTAGCCGGGAATTCTCTGCCTGGTTCTACCCGCTGCCCGGAACGCTACGCAGGGCAAAAGCGGTTCTCGTCCTCCGCGCTTGCTTTTTCTCAGAAAGAGCCGTGGTGTGCGTTTTCGCCGGAAAACGCGTTTTCGGCCGAAAACGTGTACGTTTGCACTTCCACGCCACAGGGAAGCTGCTAGCCGGGAATTCTCTGCCTGGTTCTACCCGCTGCCCGGAACGCTACGCAGGGCAAAAGCGGTTCTCGTCCTCCGTGCTTGCTTTTTCTCAGAAAGAGCCGTGGTGTGCGTTTTCGCCGGAAAACGCGTTTTCGGCCGAAAACGTGTACGTTTGCACTTCCCCGCCACAGGGAAGCTGCTAGCCGGGAATTCTCTGCCTGGTTCTACCCGCTGCCCGGAACGCTACGCAGGGCAAAAGCGGTTCTCGTCCTCCGTGCTTGCTTTTTCTCAGAAAGAGCCGTGGTGTGCGTTTTCGCCGGAAAACGCGTTTTCGGCCGAAAACGTGTACGTTTGCACTTCCCCGCCACAGGGAAGCTGCTAGCCGGGAATTCTCTGCCTGGTTCTACCCGCTGCCCGGAACGCTACGCAGGGCAAAAGCGGTTCTCGTCCTCCGTGCTTGCTTTTTCTCAGAAAGAGCCGTGGTGTGCGTTTTCGCCGGAAAACGCGTTTTCGGCCGAAAACGTGTACGTTTGCACTTCCGCGCCAAAGGGAAGCTGCTAGCCGGGAATTCTCTGCCTGGTTCTACCCGCTGCCCGGAACGCTACGCAGGGCAAAAGCGGTTCTCGTCCTCCGTGCTTGCTTTTTCTCAGAAAGAGCCGTGGTGTGCGTTTTCGCCGGAAAACGCGTTTTCGGCCGAAAACGTGTACGTTTGCACTTCCCCGCCACAGGGAAGCTGCTAGCCGGGAATTCTCTGCCTGGTTCTACCCGCTGCCCGGAGCGCTACGCAGGGCAAAAGCGGTTCTCGTCCTCCGTGCTTGCTTTTTCTCAGAAAGAGCCGTGGTGTGCGTTTTCGCCGGAAAACGCGTTTTCGGCCGAAAACGTGTACGTTTGCACTTCCCCGCCACAGGGAAGCTGCTAGCCGGGAATTCTCTGCCTGGTTCTACCCGCTGCCCGGAACGCTACGCAGGGCAAAAGCGGTTCTCGTCCTCCGTGCTTGCTTTTTCTCAGAAAGAGCCGTGGTGTGCGTTTTCGCCGGAAAACTCGTTTTCGGCCGAAAACGTGTACGTTTGCCTTTCCCCGCCACAGGGAAGATGCTAGCCGGGAATTCTCTGCCTGGTTCTACCCGCTGCCCGGAGCGCTACGCAGGGCAAAAGCGGTTCTCGTCCTCCGTGCTTGCTTTTTCTCAGAAAGAGCCGTGGTGTGCGTTTTCGCCGGAAAACGATTTTTCGGCCGAAAACGTGTACGTTTGCACTTCCCCGCCACAGGGAAGCTGCTAGCCGGGAATTCTCTGCCTGGTTCTACCCGCTGCCCGGAACGCTACGCAGGGCAAAAGCGGTTCTCGTCCTCCGTGCTTGCTTTTTCTCAGAAAGAGCCGTGGTGTGCGTTTTCGCCGGAAAACGCGTTTTCGGCCGAAAACGTGTACGTTTGCACTTCCCCGCCACAGGGAAGCTGCTAGCCGGGAATTCTCTGCCTGGTTCTACCCGCTGCCCGGAGCGCTACGCAGGGCAAAAGCGGTTCTCGTCCTCCGTGCTTGCTTTTTCTCAGAAAGAGCCGTGGTGTGCGTTTTCGCCGGAAAACGCGTTTTCGGCCGAAAACGTGTACGTTTGCACTTCCCCGCCACAGGGAAGCTGCTAGCCGGGAATTCTCTGCCTGGTTCTACCCGCTGCCCGGAACGCTACGCAGGGCAAAAGCGGTTCTCGTCCTCCGTGCTTGCTTTTTCTCAGAAAGAGCCGTGGTGTGCGTTTTCGCCGGAAAACGCGTTTTCGGCCGAAAACGTGTACGTTTGCACTTCCCCGCCACAGGGAAGCTGCTAGCCGGGAATTCTCTGCCTGGTTCTACCCGCTGCCCGGAACGCTACGCAGGGCAAAAGCGGTTCTCGTCCTCCGTGCTTGCTTTTTCTCAGAAAGAGCCGTGGTGTGCGTTTTCGCCGGAAAACGCGTTTTCGGCCGAAAACGTGTACGTTTGCACTTCCCCGCGACAGGGAAGCTGCTAGCCGGGAATTCTCTGCCTGGTTCTACCCGCTGCCCGGAACGCTACGCAGGGCAAAAGCGGTTCTCGTCCTCCGTGCTTGCTTTTTCTCAGAAAGAGCCGTGGTGTGCGTTTTCGCCGGAAAACGCGTTTTCGGCCGAAAACGTGTACGTTTGCACTTCCCCGCCACAGGGAAGCTGCTAGCCGGGAATTCTCTGCCTGGTTCTACCCGCTGCCCGGAGCGCTACGCAGGGCAAAAGCGGTTCTCGTCCTCCGTGCTTGCTTTTTCTCAGAAAGAGCCGTGGTGTGCGTTTTCGCCGGAAAACGCGTTTTCGGCCGAAAACGTGTACGTTTGCACTTCCCCGCCACAGGGAAGCTGCTAGCCGGGAATTCTCTGCCTGGTTCTACCCGCTGCCCGGAACGCTACGCAGGGCAAAAGCGGTTCTCGTCCTCCGTGCTTGCTTTTTCTCAGAAAGAGCCGTGGTGTGCGTTTTCGCCGGAAAACTCGTTTTCGGCCGAAAACGTGTACGTTTGCCTTTCCCCGCCACAGGGAAGATGCTAGCCGGGAATTCTCTGCCTGGTTCTACCCGCTGCCCGGAGCGCTACGCAGGGCAAAAGCGGTTCTCGTCCTCCGTGCTTGCTTTTTCTCAGAAAGAGCCGTGGTGTGCGTTTTCGCCGGAAAACGCGTTTTCGGCCGAAAACGTGTACGTTTGCACTTCCCCGCCACAGGGAAGCTGCTAGCCGGGAATTCTCTGCCTGGTTCTACCCGCTGCCCGGAACGCTACGCAGGGCAAAAGCGGTTCTCGTCCTCCGTGCTTGCTTTTTCTCAGAAAGAGCCGTGGTGTGCGTTTTCGCCGGAAAACGATTTTTCGGCCGAAAACGTGTACGTTTGCACTTCCCCGCCACAGGGAAGCTGCTAGCCGGGAATTCTCTGCCTGGTTCTACCCGCTGCCCGGAACGCTACGCAGGGCAAAAGCGGTTCTCGTCCTCCGTGCTTGCTTTTTCTCAGAAAGAGCCGTGGTGTGCGTTTTCGCCGGAAAACGCGTTTTCGGCCGAAAACGTCTACGTTTGCACTTCCCCGCCACAGGGAAGCTGCTAGCCGGGAATTCTCTGCCTGGTTCTACCCGCTGCCCGGAACGCTACGCAGGGCAAAAGCGGTTCTCGTCCTCCGTGCTTGCTTTTTCTCAGAAAGAGCCGTGGTGTGCGTTTTCGCCGGAAAACGCGTTTTCGGCCGAAAACGTGTACGTTTGCACTTCCCCGCCACAGGGAAGCTGCTAGCCGGGAATTCTCTGCCTGGTTCTACCCGCTGCCCGGAGCGCTACGCAGGGCAAAAGCGGTTCTCGTCCTCCGTGCTTGCTTTTTCTCAGAAAGAGCCGTGGTGTGCGTTTTCGCCGGAAAACGCGTTTTCGGCCGAAAACGTGTACGTTTGCACTTCCCCGCCACAGGGAAGCTGCTAGCCGGGAATTCTCTGCCTGGTTCTACCCGCTGCCCGGAACGCTACGCAGGGCAAAAGCGGTTCTCGTCCTCCGTGCTTGCTTTTTCTCAGAAAGAGCCGTGGTGTGCGTTTTCGCCGGAAAACGCGTTTTCGGCCGAAAACGTGTACGTTTGCACTTCCCCGCCACAGGGAAGCTGCTAGCCGGGAATTCTCTGCCTGGTTCTACCCGCTGCCCGGAACGCTACGCAGGGCAAAAGCGGTTCTCGTCCTCCGTGCTTGCTTTTTCTCAGAAAGAGCCGTGGTGTGCGTTTTCGCCGGAAAACGCGTTTTCGGCCGAAAACGTGTACGTTTGCACTTCCCCGCGACAGGGAAGCTGCTAGCCGGGAATTCTCTGCCTGGTTCTACCCGCTGCCCGGAACGCTACGCAGGGCAAAAGCGGTTCTCGTCCTCCGTGCTTGCTTTTTCTCAGAAAGAGCCGTGGTGTGCGTTTTCGCCGGAAAACGCGTTTTCGGCCGAAAACGTGTACGTTTGCACTTCCCCGCCACAGGGAAGCTGCTAGCCGGGAATTCTCTGCCTGGTTCTACCCGCTGCCCGGAGCGCTACGCAGGGCAAAAAGGAAGCGGTTCTCGTCCTCCGTGCTTGCTTTTTCTCAGAAAGAGCCGTGGTGCACTTCCCGCCACAGGGAAGCTGCTAGCCGGGAATTCTCTGCCTGGTTCTACCCGCTGCCCGGAACGCTACGCAGGGCAAA
>NW_027438063.1:0-38079 GCF_965140245.1 Athene noctua
TGGTGTGCGTTTTCGCCGGAAAACGCGTTTTCGGCCGAAAACGTGTACGTTTGCACTTCCCCGCCACAGGGAAGCTGCTAGCCGGGAATTCTCTGCCTGGTTCTACCCGCTGCCCGGAACGCTACGCAGGGCAAAAGCGGTTCTCGTCCTCCGTGCTTGCTTTTTCTCAGAAAGAGCCGTGGTGTGCGTTTTCGCCGGAAAACGCGTTTTCGGCCGAAAACGTGTACGTTTGCACTTCCCCGCCACAGGGAAGCTGCTAGCCGGGAATTCTCTGCCTGGTTCTACCCGCTGCCCGGAACGCTACGCAGGGCAAAAGCGGTTCTCGTCCTCCGTGCTTGCTTTTTCTCAGAAAGCGCCGTGGTGTGCGTTTTCGCCTGAAAACGCGTTTTCGGCCGAAAACGTGTACGTTTGCACTTCCCCGCCACAGGGAAGCTGCTAGCCGGGAATTCTCTGCCTGGTTCTACCCGCTGCCCGGAACGCTACGCAGGGCAAAAGCGGTTCTCGTCCTCCGTGCTTGCTTTTTCTCAGAAAGAGCCGTGGTGTGCGCTTTCGCCGGAAAACGCGTTTTCGGCCGAAAACGTGTACGTTTGCACTTCCCCGCCACAGGGAAGCTGCTAGCCGGGAATTCTCTGCCTGGTTCTACCCGCTGCCCGGAACGCTACGCAGGGCAAAAGCGATTCTCGTCCTCCGTGCTTGCTTTTTCTCAGAAAGAGCCGTGGTGTGCGATTTCGCCGGAAAACGCGTTTTCGGCCGAAAACGTGTACGTTTGCACTTCCCCGCCACAGGGAAGCTGCTAGCCGGGAATTCTCTGCCTGGTTCTACCCGCTGCCCGGAACGCTACGCAGGGCAAAAGCGGTTCTCGTCCTCCGTGCTTGCTTTTTCTCAGAAAGAGCCGTGGTGTGCGATTTCGCCGGAAAACGCGTTTTCGGCCGAAAACGTGTACGTTTGCACTTCCCCGCCACAGGGAAGCTGCTAGCCGGGAATTCTCTGCCTGGTTCTACCCGCTGCCCGGAACGCTACGCAGGGCAAAAGCGGTTCTCGTCCTCCGTGCTTGCTTTTTCTCAGAAAGAGCCGTGGTGTGCGTTTTCGCCGGAAAACGCGTTTTCGGCCGAAAACGTGTACGTTTGCACTTCCCCGCCACAGGGAAGCTGCTAGCCGGGAATTCTCTGCCTGGTTCTACCCGCTGCCCGGAACGCTACGCAGGGCAAAAGCGGTTCTCGTCCTCCGTGCTTGCTTTTTCTCAGAAAGAGCCGTGGTGTGCGATTTCGCCGGAAAACGCGTTTTCGTCCGAAAACGTGTACGTTAGCACTTCCCCGCCACAGGGAAGCTGCTAGCCGGGAATTCTCTGCCTGGTTCTACCCGCTGCCCGGAACGCTACGCAGGGCAAAAGCGGTTCTCGTCCTCCGTGCTTGCTTTTTCTCAGAAAGAGCCGTGGTGTGCGTTTTCGCCGGAAAACGCGTTTTCGGCCGAAAACGTGTACGTTTGCACTTCCCCGCCACAGGGAAGCTGCTAGCCGGGAATTCTCTGCCTGGTTCTACCCGCTGCCCGGAACGCTACGCAGGGCAAAAGCGGTTCTCGTCCTCCGTGCTTGCTTTTTCTCAGAAAGAGCCGTGGTGTGCGTTTTCGCCGGAAAACGCGTTTTCGGCCGAAAACGTGTACGTTTGCACTTCCCCGCCACAGGGAAGCTGCTAGCCGGGAATTCTCTGCCTGGTTCTACCCGCTGCCCGGAACGCTACGCAGGGCAAAAGCGGTTCTCGTCCTCCGTGCTTGCTTTTTCTCAGAAAGAGCCGTGGTGTGCGTTTTCGCCGGAAAACGCGTTTTCGGCCGAAAACGTGTACGTTTGCACTTCCCCGCCACAGGGAAGCTGCTAGCCGGGAATTCTCTGCCTGGTTCTACCCGCTACCCGGAACGCTACGCAGGGCAAAAGCGGTTCTCGTCCTCCGTGCTTGCTTTTTCTCAGAAAGAGCCGTGGTGTGCGATTTCGCCGGAAAACGCGTTTTCGGCCGAAAACGTGTACGTTTGCACTTCCCCGCCACAGGGAAGCTGCTAGCCGGGAATTCTCTGCCTGGTTCTACCCGCTGCCCGGAACGCTACGCAGGGCAAAAGCGGTTCTCGTCCTCCGTGCTTGCTTTTTCTCAGAAAGAGCCGTGGTGTGCGATTTCGCCGGAAAACGCGTTTTCGGCCGAAAACGTGTACGTTTGCACTTCCCCGCCACAGGGAAGCTGCTAGCCGGGCATTCTCTGCCTGGTTCTACCCGCTGCCCGGAACGCTACGCAGGGCAAAAGCGGTTCTCGTCCTCCGTGCTTGCTTTTTCTCAGAAAGAGCCGTGGTGTGCGATTTCGCCGGAAAACGCGTTTTCGGCCGAAAACGTGTACGTTTGCACTTCCCCGCCACAGGGAAGCTGCTAGCCGGGAATTCTCTGCCTGGTTCTACCCGCTACCCGGAACGCTACGCAGGGCAAAAGCGGTTCTCGTCCTCCGTGCTTGCTTTTTCTCAGAAAGAGCCGTGGTGTGCGATTTCGCCGGAAAACGCGTTTTCGGCCGAAAACGTGTACGTTTGCACTTCCCCGCCACAGGGAAGCTGCTAGCCGGGAATTCTCTGCCTGGTTCTACCCGCTGCCCGGAACGCTACGCAGGGCAAAAGCGGTTCTCGTCCTCCGTGCTTGCTTTTTCTCAGAAAGAGCCGTGGTGTGCGATTTCGCCGGAAAACGCGTTTTCGGCCGAAAACGTGTACGTTTGCACTTCCCCGCCACAGGGAAGCTGCTAGCCGGGAATTCTCTGCCTGGTTCTACCCGCTGCCCGGAACGCTACGCAGGGCAAAAGCGGTTCTCGTCCTCCGTGCTTGCTTTTTCTCAGAAAGAGCCGTGGTGTGCGTTTTCGCCGGAAAACGCGTTTTCGGCCGAAAACGTGTACGTTTGCACTTCCCCGCCACAGGGAAGCTGCTAGCCGGGAATTCTCTGCCTGGTTCTACCCGCTGCCCGGAACGCTACGCAGGGCAAAAGCGGTTCTCGTCCTCCGTGCTTGCTTTTTCTCAGAAAGAGCCGTGGTGTGCGTTTTCGCCGGAAAACGCGTTTTCGGCCGAAAACGTGTACGTTTGCACTTCCCCGCCACAGGGAAGCTGCTAGCCGGGAATTCTCTGCCTGGTTCTACCCGCTGCCCGGAACGCTACGCAGGGCAAAAGCGGTTCTCGTCCTCCGTGCTTGCTTTTTCTCAGAAAGAGCCGTGGTGTGCGTTTTCGCCGGAAAACGCGTTTTCGGCCGAAAACGTGTACGTTTGCACTTCCCCGCCACAGGGAAGCTGCTAGCCGGGAATTCTCTGCCTGGTTCTACCCGCTGCCCGGAACGCTACGCAGGGCAAAAGCGGTTCTCGTCCTCCGTGCTTGCTTTTTCTCAGAAAGAGCCGTGGTGTGCGTTTTGGCCGGAAAACGCGTTTTCGGCCGAAAACGTGTACGTTTGCAGTTCCCCGCCACAGGGAAGCTGCTAGCCGGGAATTCTCTGCCTGGTTCTACCCGCTGCCCGGAACGCTACGCAGGGCAAAAGCGGTTCTCGTCCTCCGTGCTTGCTTTTTCTCAGAAAGAGCCGTGGTGTGCGATTTCGCCGGAAAACGAGTTTTCGGCCGAAAACGTGTACGTTTGCACTTCCCCGCCACAGGGAAGCTGCTAGCCGGGAATTCTCTGCCTGGTTCTACCCGCTGCCCGGAACGCTACGCAGGGCAAAAGCGGTTCTCGTCCTCCGTGCTTGCTTTTTCTCAGAAAGAGCCGTGGTGTGCGCTTTCGCCGGAAAACGCGTTTTCGGCCGAAAACGTGTACGTTTGCACTTCCCCGCCACAGGGAAGCTGCTAGCCGGGAATTCTCTGCCTGGTTCTACCCGCTGCCCGGAACGCTACGCAGGGCAAAAGCGGTTCTCGTCCTCCGTGCTTGCTTTTTCTCAGAAAGAGCCGTGGTGTGCGTTTTCGCCGGAAAACGCGTTTTCGGTCGAAAACGTGTACGTTTGCACTTCCCCGCCACAGGGAAGCTGCTAGCCGGGAATTCTCTGCCTGGTTCTACCCGCTGCCCGGAACGCTACGCAGGGCAAAAGCGGTTCTCGTCCTCCGTGCTTGCTTTTTCTCAGAAAGAGCCGTGGTGTGCGATTTCGCCGGAAAACGCGTTTTCGGCCGAAAACGTGTACGTTTGCACTTCCCCGCCACAGGGAAGCTGCTAGCCGGGAATTCTCTGCCTGGTTCTACCCGCTGCCCGGAACGCTACGCAGGGCAAAAGCGGTTCTCGTCCTCCGTGCTTGCTTTTTCTCAGAAAGAGCCGTGGTGTGCGTTTTCGCCGGAAAACGCGTTTTCGGCCGAAAACGTGTACGTTTGCACTTCCCCGCCACAGGGAAGCTGCTAGCCGGGAATTCTCTGCCTGGTTCTACCCGCTGCCCGGAACGCTACGCAGGGCAAAAGCGGTTCTCGTCCTCCGTGCTTGCTTTTTCTCAGAAAGAGCCGTGGTGTGCGCTTTCGCCGGAAAACGCGTTTTCGGCCGAAAACGTGTACGTTTGCACTTCCCCGCCACAGGGAAGCTGCTAGCCGGGAATTCTCTGCCTGGTTCTACCCGCTGCCCGGAACGCTACGCAGGGCAAAAGCGGTTCTCGTCCTCCGTGCTTGCTTTTTCTCCGAAAGAGCCGTGGTGTGCGTTTTGGCCGGAAAACGCGTTTTCGGCCGAAAACGTGTACGTTTGCACTTCCCCGCCACAGGGAAGCTGCTAGCCGGGAATTCTCTGCCTGGTTCTACCCGCTGCCCGGAACGCTACGCAGGGCAAAAGCGGTTCTCGTCCTCCGTGCTTGCTTTTTCTCAGAAAGAGCCGTGGTGTGCGTTTTCGCCGGAAAACGCGTTTTCGGCCGAAAACGTGTACGTTTGCACTTCCCCGCCACAGGGAAGCTGCTAGCCGGGAATTCTCTGCCTGGTTCTACCCGCTGCCCGGAACGCTACGCAGGGCAAAAGCGGTTCTCATCCTCCGTGCTTGCTTTTTCTCAGAAAGAGCCGTGGTGTGCGTTTTGGCCGGAAAACGCGTTTTCGGCCGAAAACGTGTACGTTTGCACTTCCCCGCCACAGGGAAGCTGCTAGCCGGGAATTCTCTGCCTGGTTTTACCCGCTGCCCGGAACGCTACGCAGGGCAAAAGCGGTTCTCGTCCTCCGTGCTTGCTTTTTCTCAGAAAGCGCCGTGGTGTGCGCTTTCGCCGGAAAACGCGTTTTCGGCCGAAAACGTGTACGTTTGCACTTCCCCGCCACAGGGAAGCTGCTAGCCGGGAATTCTCTGCCTGGTTCTACCCGCTGCCCGGAACGCTACGCAGGGCAAAAGCGGTTCTCGTCCTCCGTGCTTGCTTTTTCTCAGAAAGAGCCGTGGTGTGCGTTTTCGCCGGAAAACGCGTTTTCGGCCGAAAACGTGTACGTTTGCACTTCCCCGCCACAGGGAAGCTGCTAGCCGGGAATTCTCTGCCTGGTTCTACCCGCTGCCCGGAACGCTACGCAGGGCAAAAGCGATTCTCGTCCTCCGTGCTTGCTTTTTCTCAGAAAGAGCCGTGGTGTGCGATTTCGCCGGAAAACGCGTTTTCGGCCGAAAACGTGTACGTTTGCACTTCCCCGCCACAGGGAAGCTGCTAGCCGGGAATTCTCTGCCTGGTTCTACCCGCTGCCCGGAACGCTACGCAGGGCAAAAGCGGTTCTCGTCCTCCGTGCTTGCTTTTTCTCAGAAAGAGCCGTGGTGTGCGTTTTCGCCGGAAAACGCGTTTTCGGCCGAAAACGTGTACGTTTGCACTTCCCCGCCACAGGGAAGCTGCTAGCCGGGAATTCTCTGCCTGGTTCTACCCGCTGCCCGGAACGCTACGCAGGGCAAAAGCGGTTCTCGTCCTCCGTGCTTGCTTTTTCTCAGAAAGAGCCGTGGTGTGCGTTTTCGCCGGAAAACGCGTTTTCGGCCGAAAACGTGTACGTTTGCACTTCCCCGCCACAGGGAAGCTGCTAGCCGGGCATTCTCTGCCTGGTTCTACCCGCTGCCCGGAACGCTACGCAGGGCAAAAGCGGTTCTCGTCCTCCGTGCTTGCTTTTTCTCAGAAAGAGCCGTGGTGTGCGCTTTCGCCGGAAACGTGTTTTCGGCCGAAAACGTGTACGTTTGCACTTCCCCGCCACAGGGAAGCTGCTAGCCGGGAATTCTCTGCCTGGTTCTAGCCGTTGCCCGGAACGCTACGCAGGGCAAAAGCGGTTCTCGTCCTCCGTGCTTGCTTTTTCTCAGAAAGAGCCGTGGTGTGCGCTTTCGCCGGAAAACGAGTTTTCGGCCGAAAACGTGTACGTTTGCACTTCCCCGCCACAGGGAAGCTGCTAGCCGGGAATTCTCTGCCTGGTTCTACCCGCTGCCCGGAACGCTACGCAGGGCAAAAGCGGTTCTCGTCCTCCGTGCTTGCTTTTTCTCAGAAAGAGCCGTGGTGTGCGTTTTCGCCGGAAAACGCGTTTTTCGGCCGAAAACGTGTACGTTTGCACTTCCCCGCCACAGGGAAGCTGCTAGCCGGGAATTCTCTGCCTGGTTCTACCCGCTGCCCGGAACGCTACGCAGGGCAAAAGCGGTTCTCGTCCTCCGTGCTTGCTTTTTCTCAGAAAGAGCCGTGGTGTGCGCTTTCGCCGGAAAACGCGTTTTCGGCCGAAAACGTGTACGTTTGCACTTCCCCGCCACAGGGAAGCTGCTAGCCGGGAATTCTCTGCCTGGTTCTACCCGCTGCCCGGAACGCTACGCAGGGCAAAAGCGGTTCTCGTCCTCCGTGCTTGCTTTTTCTCAGAAAGAGCCGTGGTGTGCGTTTTCGCCGGAAAACGCGTTTTCGGCCGAAAACGTGTACGTTTGCACTTCCCCGCCACAGGGAAGCTGCTAGCCGGGAATTCTCTGCCTGGTTCTACCCGCTGCCCGGAACGCTACGCAGGGCAAAAGCGGTTCTCGTCCTCCGTGCTTGCTTTTTCTCAGAAAGAGCCGTGGTGTGCGATTTCGCCGGAAAACGCGTTTTCGGCCGAAAACGTGTACGTTTGCACTTCCCCGCCACAGGGAAGCTGCTAGCCGGGAATTCTCTGCCTGGTTCTACCCGCTGCCCGGAACGCTACGCAGGGCAAAAGCGGTTCTCGTCCTCCGTGCTTGCTTTTTCTCAGAAAGAGCCGTGGTGTGCGTTTTCGCCGGAAAACGCGTTTTCGGCCGAAAACGTGTACGTTTGCACTTCCCCGCCACAGGGAAGCTGCTAGCCGGGAATTCTCTGCCTGGTTCTACCCGCTGCCCGGAACGCTACGCAGGGCAAAAGCGGTTCTCGTCCTCCGTGCTTGCTTTTTCTCAGAAAGAGCCGTGGTGTGCGATTTCGCCGGAAAACGCGTTTTCGTCCGAAAACGTGTACGTTAGCACTTCCCCGCCACAGGGAAGCTGCTAGCCGGGAATTCTCTGCCTGGTTCTACCCGCTGCCCGGAACGCTACGCAGGGCAAAAGCGGTTCTCGTCCTCCGTGCTTGCTTTTTCTCAGAAAGAGCCGTGGTGTGCGTTTTCGCCGGAAAACGCGTTTTCGGCCGAAAACGTGTACGTTTGCACTTCCCCGCCACAGGGAAGCTGCTAGCCGGGAATTCTCTGCCTGGTTCTACCCGCTGCCCGGAACGCTACGCAGGGCAAAAGCGGTTCTCGTCCTCCGTGCTTGCTTTTTCTCAGAAAGAGCCGTGGTGTGCGTTTTCGCCGGAAAACGCGTTTTCGGCCGAAAACGTGTACGTTTGCACTTCCCCGCCACAGGGAAGCTGCTAGCCGGGAATTCTCTGCCTGGTTCTACCCGCTGCCCGGAACGCTACGCAGGGCAAAAGCGGTTCTCGTCCTCCGTGCTTGCTTTTTCTCAGAAAGAGCCGTGGTGTGCGTTTTCGCCGGAAAACGCGTTTTCGGCCGAAAACGTGTACGTTTGCACTTCCCCGCCACAGGGAAGCTGCTAGCCGGGAATTCTCTGCCTGGTTCTACCCGCTGCCCGGAACGCTACGCAGGGCAAAAGCGGTTCTCGTCCTCCGTGCTTGCTTTTTCTCAGAAAGAGCCGTGGTGTGCGTTTTCGCCGGAAAACGCGTTTTCGGCCGAAAACGTGTACGTTTGCACTTCCCCGCCACAGGGAAGCTGCTAGCCGGGAATTCTCTGCCTGGTTCTACCCGCTGCCCGGAACGCTACGCAGGGCAAAAGCGGTTCTCGTCCTCCGTGCTTGCTTTTTCTCAGAAAGAGCCGTGGTGTGCGTTTTCGCCGGAAAACGCGTTTTCGGCCGAAAACGTGTACGTTTGCACTTCCCCGCCACAGGGAAGCTGCTAGCCGGGAATTCTCTGCCTGGTTCTACCCGCTGCCCGGAACGCTACGCAGGGCAAAAGCGGTTCTCGTCCTCCGTGCTTGCTTTTTCTCAGAAAGAGCCGTGGTGTGCGTTTTCGCCGGAAAACGCGTTTTCGGCCGAAAACGTGTACGTTTGCACTTCCCCGCCACAGGGAAGCTGCTAGCCGGGAATTCTCTGCCTGGTTCTACCCGCTGCCCGGAACGCTACGCAGGGCAAAAGCGGTTCTCGTCCTCCGTGCTTGCTTTTTCTCAGAAAGAGCCGTGGTGTGCGTTTTCGCCGGAAAACGCGTTTTCGGCCGAAAACGTGTACGTTTGCACTTCCCCGCCACAGGGAAGCTGCTAGCCGGGAATTCTCTGCCTGGTTCTACCCGCTGCCCGGAACGCTACGCAGGGCAAAAGCGGTTCTCGTCCTCCGTGCTTGCTTTTTCTCAGAAAGAGCCGTGGTGTGCGTTTTCGCCGGAAAACGCGTTTTCGGCCGAAAACGTGTACGTTTGCACTTCCCCGCCACAGGGAAGCTGCTAGCCGGGAATTCTCTGCCTGGTTCTACCCGCTGCCCGGAACGCTACGCAGGGCAAAAGCGGTTCTCGTCCTCCGTGCTTGCTTTTTCTCAGAAAGAGCCGTGGTGTGCGTTTTCGCCGGAAAACGCGTTTTCGGCCGAAAACGTGTACGTTTGCACTTCCCCGCCACAGGGAAGCTGCTAGCCGGGAATTCTCTGCCTGGTTCTACCCGCTGCCCGGAACGCTACGCAGGGCAAAAGCGGTTCTCGTCCTCCGTGCTTGCTTTTTCTCAGAAAGAGCCGTGGTGTGCGTTTTCGCCGGAAAACGCGTTTTCGGCCGAAAACGTGTACGTTTGCACTTCCCCGCCACAGGGAAGCTGCTAGCCGGGAATTCTCTGCCTGGTTCTACCCGCTGCCCGGAACGCTACGCAGGGCAAAAGCGGTTCTCGTCCTCCGTGCTTGCTTTTTCTCAGAAAGAGCCGTGGTGTGCGTTTTCGCCGGAAAACGCGTTTTCGGCCGAAAACGTGTACGTTTGCACTTCCCCGCCACAGGGAAGCTGCTAGCCGGGAATTCTCTGCCTGGTTCTACCCGCTGCCCGGAACGCTACGCAGGGCAAAAGCGGTTCTCGTCCTCCGTGCTTGCTTTTTCTCAGAAAGAGCCGTGGTGTGCGTTTTCGCCGGAAAACGCGTTTTCGGCCGAAAACGTGTACGTTTGCACTTCCCCGCCACAGGGAAGCTGCTAGCCGGGAATTCTCTGCCTGGTTCTACCCGCTGCCCGGAACGCTACGCAGGGCAAAAGCGGTTCTCGTCCTCCGTGCTTGCTTTTTCTCAGAAAGAGCCGTGGTGTGCGTTTTCGCCGGAAAACGCGTTTTCGGCCGAAAACGTGTACGTTTGCACTTCCCCGCCACAGGGAAGCTGCTAGCCGGGAATTCTCTGCCTGGTTCTACCCGCTGCCCGGAACGCTACGCAGGGCAAAAGCGGTTCTCGTCCTCCGTGCTTGCTTTTTCTCAGAAAGAGCCGTGGTGTGCGTTTTCGCCGGAAAACGCGTTTTCGGCCGAAAACGTGTACGTTTGCACTTCCCCGCCACAGGGAAGCTGCTAGCCGGGAATTCTCTGCCTGGTTCTACCCGCTGCCCGGAACGCTACGCAGGGCAAAAGCGGTTCTCGTCCTCCGTGCTTGCTTTTTCTCAGAAAGAGCCGTGGTGTGCGTTTTCGCCGGAAAACGCGTTTTCGGCCGAAAACGTGTACGTTTGCACTTCCCCGCCACAGGGAAGCTGCTAGCCGGGAATTCTCTGCCTGGTTCTACCCGCTGCCCGGAACGCTACGCAGGGCAAAAGCGGTTCTCGTCCTCCGTGCTTGCTTTTTCTCAGAAAGAGCCGTGGTGTGCGTTTTCGCCGGAAAACGCGTTTTCGGCCGAAAACGTGTACGTTTGCACTTCCCCGCCACAGGGAAGCTGCTAGCCGGGAATTCTCTGCCTGGTTCTACCCGCTGCCCGGAACGCTACGCAGGGCAAAAGCGGTTCTCGTCCTCCGTGCTTGCTTTTTCTCAGAAAGAGCCGTGGTGTGCGTTTTCGCCGGAAAACGCGTTTTCGGCCGAAAACGTGTACGTTTGCACTTCCCCGCCACAGGGAAGCTGCTAGCCGGGAATTCTCTGCCTGGTTCTACCCGCTGCCCGGAACGCTACGCAGGGCAAAAGCGGTTCTCGTCCTCCGTGCTTGCTTTTTCTCAGAAAGAGCCGTGGTGTGCGTTTTCGCCGGAAAACGCGTTTTCGGCCGAAAACGTGTACGTTTGCACTTCCCCGCCACAGGGAAGCTGCTAGCCGGGAATTCTCTGCCTGGTTCTACCCGCTGCCCGGAACGCTACGCAGGGCAAAAGCGGTTCTCGTCCTCCGTGCTTGCTTTTTCTCAGAAAGAGCCGTGGTGTGCGTTTTCGCCGGAAAACGCGTTTTCGGCCGAAAACGTGTACGTTTGCACTTCCCCGCCACAGGGAAGCTGCTAGCCGGGAATTCTCTGCCTGGTTCTACCCGCTGCCCGGAACGCTACGCAGGGCAAAAGCGGTTCTCGTCCTCCGTGCTTGCTTTTTCTCAGAAAGAGCCGTGGTGTGCGTTTTCGCCGGAAAACGCGTTTTCGGCCGAAAACGTGTACGTTTGCACTTCCCCGCCACAGGGAAGCTGCTAGCCGGGAATTCTCTGCCTGGTTCTACCCGCTGCCCGGAACGCTACGCAGGGCAAAAGCGGTTCTCGTCCTCCGTGCTTGCTTTTTCTCAGAAAGAGCCGTGGTGTGCGTTTTCGCCGGAAAACGCGTTTTCGGCCGAAAACGTGTACGTTTGCACTTCCCCGCCACAGGGAAGCTGCTAGCCGGGAATTCTCTGCCTGGTTCTACCCGCTGCCCGGAACGCTACGCAGGGCAAAAGCGGTTCTCGTCCTCCGTGCTTGCTTTTTCTCAGAAAGAGCCGTGGTGTGCGTTTTCGCCGGAAAACGCGTTTTCGGCCGAAAACGTGTACGTTTGCACTTCCCCGCCACAGGGAAGCTGCTAGCCGGGAATTCTCTGCCTGGTTCTACCCGCTGCCCGGAACGCAGGGCAAAAGCGGTTCTCGTCCTCCGTGCTTGCTTTTTCTCAGAAAGAGCCGTGGTGTGCGTTTTCGCCGGAAAACGCGTTTTCGGCCGAAAACGTGTACGTTTGCACTTCCCCGCCACAGGGAAGCTGCTAGCCGGGAATTCTCTGCCTGGTTCTACCCGCTGCCCGGAACGCTACGCAGGGCAAAAGCGGTTCTCGTCCTCCGTGCTTGCTTTTTCTCAGAAAGAGCCGTGGTGTGCGTTTTCGCCGGAAAACGCGTTTTCGGCCGAAAACGTGTACGTTTGCACTTCCCCGCCACAGGGAAGCTGCTAGCCGGGAATTCTCTGCCTGGTTCTACCCGCTGCCCGGAACGCTACGCAGGGCAAAAGCGGTTCTCGTCCTCCGTGCTTGCTTTTTCTCAGAAAGAGCCGTGGTGTGCGTTTTCGCCGGAAAACGCGTTTTCGGCCGAAAACGTGTACGTTTGCACTTCCCCGCCACAGGGAAGCTGCTAGCCGGGAATTCTCTGCCTGGTTCTACCCGCTGCCCGGAACGCTACGCAGGGCAAAAGCGGTTCTCGTCCTCCGTGCTTGCTTTTTCTCAGAAAGAGCCGTGGTGTGCGTTTTCGCCGGAAAACGCGTTTTCGGCCGAAAACGTGTACGTTTGCACTTCCCGGCCACAGGGAAGCTGCTAGCCGGGAATTCTCTGCCTGGTTCTACCCGCTGCCCGGAACGCTACGCAGGGCAAAAGCGGTTCTCGTCCTCCGTGCTTGCTTTTTCTCAGAAAGAGCCGTGGTGTGCGTTTTCGCCGGAAAACGCGTTTTCGGCCGAAAACGTGTACGTTTGCACTTCCCGCCACAGGGAAGCTGCTAGCCGGGAATTCTCTGCCTGGTTCTACCCGCTGCCCGGAACGCTACGCAGGGCAAAAGCGGTTCTCGTCCTCCGTGCTTGCTTTTTCTCAGAAAGAGCCGTGGTGTGCGTTTTCGCCGGAAAACGCGTTTTCGGCCGAA
Source organism: Athene noctua (assembly GCF_965140245.1). Classification (NCBI taxonomy): domain Eukaryota; kingdom Metazoa; phylum Chordata; class Aves; order Strigiformes; family Strigidae; genus Athene; species Athene noctua. The sequence continues at coordinate 12,385 of NW_027438063.1, forward strand.
AACGTGTACGTTTGCACTTCCCCGCCACAGGGAAGCTGCTAGCCGGGAATTCTCTGCCTGGTTCTACCCGCTGCCCGGAACGCTACGCAGGGCAAAAGCGGTTCTCGTCCTCCGTGCTTGCTTTTTCTCAGAAAGAGCCGTGGTGTGCGTTTTCGCCGGAAAACGCGTTTTCGGCCGAAAACGTGTACGTTTGCACTTCCCCGCCACAGGGAAGCTGCTAGCCGGGAATTCTCTGCCTGGTTCTACCCGCTGCCCGGAACGCTACGCAGGGCAAAAGCGGTTCTCGTCCTCCGTGCTTGCTTTTTCTCAGAAAGAGCCGTGGTGTGCGTTTTCGCCGGAAAACGCGTTTTCGGCCGAAAACGTGTACGTTTGCACTTCCCCGCCACAGGGAAGCTGCTAGCCGGGAATTCTCTGCCTGGTTCTACCCGCTGCCCGGAACGCTACGCAGGGCAAAAGCGGTTCTCGTCCTCCGTGCTTGCTTTTTCTCAGAAAGAGCCGTGGTGTGCGTTTTGGCCGGAAAACGCGTTCTCGGCCGAAAACGTGTACGTTTGCACTTCCCCGCCACAGGGAAGCTGCTAGCCGGGAATTCTCTGCCTGGTTCTACCCGCTGCCCGGAACGCTACGCAGGGCAAAAGCGGTTCTCGTCCTCCGTGCTTGCTTTTTCTCAGAAAGAGCCGTGGTGTGCGTTTTGGCCGGAAAACGCGTTTTCGGCCGAAAACGTGTACGTTTGCACTTCCCCGCCACAGGGAAGCTGCTAGCCGGGAATTCTCTGCCTGGTTCTACCCGCTGCCCGGAACGCTACGCAGGGCATAAGCGGTTCTCGTCCTCCGTGCTTGCTTTTTCTCAGAAAGAGCCGTGGTGTGCGATTTCGCCGGAAAACGCGTTTTCGGTCGAAAACGTGTACGTTTGCACTTCCCGCCACAGGGAAGCTGCTAGCCGGGAATTCTCTGCCTGGTTCTACCCGCTACCCGGAACCCTACGCAGGGCAAAAGCGGTTCTCGTCCTCCGTGCTTGCTTTTTCTCAGAAAGAGCCGTGGTGTGCGTTTTCGCCTGGAAAACGCGTTTTCGGCCGAAAACGTGTACGTTTGCACTTCCCGGCCACAGGGAAGATGCTAGCCGGGAATTCTCTGCCTGGTTCTACCCGCTGCCCGGAACGCTACGCAGGGCAAAAGCGGTTCTCGTCCTCCGTGCTTGCTTTTTCTCAGAAAGAGCCGTGGTGTGCGTTTTCGCCGGAAAACGCGTTTTCGGCCGAAAACGTGTACGTTTGCACTTCCCCGCCACAGGGAAGCTGCTAGCCGGGAATTCTCTGCCTGGTTCTACCCGCTGCCCGGAACGCTACGCAGGGCAAAAGCGGTTCTCGTCCTCCGTGCTTGCTTTTTCTCAGAAAGAGCCGTGGTGTGCGTTTTCGCCGGAAAACGCGTTTTCGGCCGAAAACGTGTACGTTTGCACTTCCCCGCCACAGGGAAGCTGCTAGCCGGGAATTCTCTGCCTGGTTCTACCCGCTGCCCGGAACGCTACGCAGGGCAAAAGCGGTTCTCGTCCTCCGTGCTTGCTTTTTCTCAGAAAGAGCCGTGGTGTGCGTTTTCGCCGGAAAACGCGTTTTCGGCCGAAAACGTGTACGTTTGCACTTCCCCGCCACAGGGAAGCTGCTAGCCGGGAATTCTCTGCCTGGTTCTACCCGCTGCCCGGAACGCTACGCAGGGCAAAAGCGGTTCTCGTCCTCCGTGCTTGCTTTTTCTCAGAAAGAGCCGTGGTGTGCGTTTTCGCCGGAAAACGCGTTTTCGGCCGAAAACGTGTACGTTTGCACTTCCCCGCCACAGGGAAGCTGCTAGCCGGGAATTCTCTGCCTGGTTCTACCCGCTGCCCGGAACGCTACGCAGGGCAAAAGCGGTTCTCGTCCTCCGTGCTTGCTTTTTCTCAGAAAGAGCCGTGGTGTGCGTTTTCGCCGGAAAACGCGTTTTCGGCCGAAAACGTGTACGTTTGCACTTCCCGGCCACAGGGAAGATGCTAGCCGGGAATTCTCTGCCTGGTTCTACCCGCTGCCCGGAACGCTACGCAGGGCAAAAGCGGTTCTCGCCCTCCGTGCTTGCTTTTTCTCAGAAAGAGCCGTGGTGTGCGTTTTCGCCGGAAAACGCGTTTTCGGCCGAAAACGTGTACGTTTGCACTTCCCCGCCACAGGGAAGCTGCTAGCCGGGAATTCTCTGCCTGGTTCTACCCGCTGCCCGGAACGCTACGCAGGGCAAAAGCGGTTCTCGTCCTCCGTGCTTGCTTTTTCTCAGAAAGAGCCGTGGTGTGCGTTTTCGCCGGAAAACGCGTTTTCGGCCGAAAACGTGTACGTTTGCACTTCCCCGCCACAGGGAAGCTGCTAGCCGGGAATTCTCTGCCTGGTTCTACCCGCTGCCCGGAACGCTACGCAGGGCAAAAGCGGTTCTCGTCCTCCGTGCTTGCTTTTTCTCAGAAAGAGCCGTGGTGTGCGTTTTCGCCGGAAAACGCGTTTTCGGCCGAAAACGTGTACGTTTGCACTTCCCCGCCACAGGGAAGCTGCTAGCCGGGAATTCTCTGCCTGGTTCTACCCGCTGCCCGGAACGCTACGCAGGGCAAAAGCGGTTCTCGTCCTCCGTGCTTGCTTTTTCTCAGAAAGAGCCGTGGTGTGCGTTTTCGCCGGAAAACGCGTTTTCGGCCGAAAACGTGTACGTTTGCACTTCCCCGCCACAGGGAAGCTGCTAGCCGGGAATTCTCTGCCTGGTTCTACCCGCTGCCCGGAACGCTACGCAGGGCAAAAGCGGTTCTCGTCCTCCGTGCTTGCTTTTTCTCAGAAAGAGCCGTGGTGTGCGTTTCGGGAATTCTCTGCCTGGTTCTACCCGCTGCCCGGAACGCTACGCAGGGCAAAAGCGGTTCTCGTCCTCCGTGCTTGCTTTTTCTCAGAAAGAGCCGTGGTGTGCGTTTTCGCCGGAAAACGCGTTTTCGGCCGAAAACGTGTACGTTTGCACTTCCCCGCCACAGGGAAGCTGCTAGCCGGGAATTCTCTGCCTGGTTCTACCCGCTGCCCGGAACGCTACGCAGGGCAAAAGCGGTTCTCGTCCTCCGTGCTTGCTTTTTCTCAGAAAGAGCCGTGGTGTGCGTTTTCGCCGGAAAACGCGTTTTCGGCCGAAAACGTGTACGTTTGCACTTCCCCGCCACAGGGAAGCTGCTAGCCGGGAATTCTCTGCCTGGTTCTACCCGCTGCCCGGAACGCTACGCAGGGCAAAAGCGGTTCTCGTCCTCCGTGCTTGCTTTTTCTCAGAAAGAGCCGTGGTGTGCGTTTTCGCCGGAAAACGCGTTTTCGGCCGAAAACGTGTACGTTTGCACTTCCCCGCCACAGGGAAGCTGCTAGCCGGGAATTCTCTGCCTGGTTCTACCCGCTGCCCGGAACGCTACGCAGGGCAAAAGCGGTTCTCGTCCTCCGTGCTTGCTTTTTCTCAGAAAGAGCCGTGGTGTGCGTTTTCGCCGGAAAACGCGTTTTCGGCCGAAAACGTGTACGTTTGCACTTCCCCGCCACAGGGAAGCTGCTAGCCGGGAATTCTCTGCCTGGTTCTACCCGCTGCCCGGAACGCTACGCAGGGCAAAAGCGGTTCTCGTCCTCCGTGCTTGCTTTTTCTCAGAAAGAGCCGTGGTGTGCGTTTTCGCCGGAAAACGCGTTTTCGGCCGAAAACGTGTACGTTTGCACTTCCCCGCCACAGGGAAGCTGCTAGCCGGGAATTCTCTGCCTGGTTCTACCCGCTGCCCGGAACGCTACGCAGGGCAAAAGCGGTTCTCGTCCTCCGTGCTTGCTTTTTCTCAGAAAGAGCCGTGGTGTGCGTTTTCGCCGGAAAACGCGTTTTCGGCCGAAAACGTGTACGTTTGCACTTCCCCGCCACAGGGAAGCTGCTAGCCGGGAATTCTCTGCCTGGTTCTACCCGCTGCCCGGAACGCTACGCAGGGCAAAAGCGGTTCTCGTCCTCCGTGCTTGCTTTTTCTCAGAAAGAGCCGTGGTGTGCGTTTTCGCCGGAAAACGCGTTTTCGGCCGAAAACGTGTACGTTTGCACTTCCCCGCCACAGGGAAGCTGCTAGCCGGGAATTCTCTGCCTGGTTCTACCCGCTGCCCGGAACGCTACGCAGGGCAAAAGCGGTTCTCGTCCTCCGTGCTTGCTTTTTCTCAGAAAGAGCCGTGGTGTGCGTTTTCGCCGGAAAACGCGTTTTCGGCCGAAAACGTGTACGTTTGCACTTCCCCGCCACAGGGAAGCTGCTAGCCGGGAATTCTCTGCCTGGTTCTACCCGCTGCCCGGAACGCTACGCAGGGCAAAAGCGGTTCTCGTCCTCCGTGCTTGCTTTTTCTCAGAAAGAGCCGTGGTGTGCGTTTTCGCCGGAAAACGCGTTTTCGGCCGAAAACGTGTACGTTTGCACTTCCCCGCCACAGGGAAGCTGCTAGCCGGGAATTCTCTGCCTGGTTCTACCCGCTGCCCGGAACGCTACGCAGGGCAAAAGCGGTTCTCGTCCTCCGTGCTTGCTTTTTCTCAGAAAGAGCCGTGGTGTGCGTTTTCGCCGGAAAACGCGTTTTCGGCCGAAAACGTGTACGTTTGCACTTCCCCGCCACAGGGAAGCTGCTAGCCGGGAATTCTCTGCCTGGTTCTACCCGCTGCCCGGAACGCTACGCAGGGCAAAAGCGGTTCTCGTCCTCCGTGCTTGCTTTTTCTCAGAAAGAGCCGTGGTGTGCGTTTTCGCCGGAAAACGCGTTTTCGGCCGAAAACGTGTACGTTTGCACTTCCCCGCCACAGGGAAGCTGCTAGCCGGGAATTCTCTGCCTGGTTCTACCCGCTGCCCGGAACGCTACGCAGGGCAAAAGCGGTTCTCGTCCTCCGTGCTTGCTTTTTCTCAGAAAGAGCCGTGGTGTGCGTTTTCGCCGGAAAACGCGTTTTCGGCCGAAAACGTGTACGTTTGCACTTCCCCGCCACAGGGAAGCTGCTAGCCGGGAATTCTCTGCCTGGTTCTACCCGCTGCCCGGAACGCTACGCAGGGCAAAAGCGGTTCTCGTCCTCCGTGCTTGCTTTTTCTCAGAAAGAGCCGTGGTGTGCGTTTTCGCCGGAAAACGCGTTTTCGGCCGAAAACGTGTACGTTTGCACTTCCCCGCCACAGGGAAGCTGCTAGCCGGGAATTCTCTGCCTGGTTCTACCCGCTGCCCGGAACGCTACGCAGGGCAAAAGCGGTTCTCGTCCTCCGTGCTTGCTTTTTCTCAGAAAGAGCCGTGGTGTGCGTTCGCCGGAAAACGCGTTTTCGGCCGAAAACGTGTACGTTTGCACTTCCCCGCCACAGGGAAGCTGCTAGCCGGGAATTCTCTGCCTGGTTCTACCCGCTGCCCGGAACGCTACGCAGGGCAAAAGCGGTTCTCGTCCTCCGTGCTTGCTTTTTCTCAGAAAGAGCCGTGGTGTGCGTTTTCGCCGGAAAACGCGTTTTCGGCCGAAAACGTGTACGTTTGCACTTCCCCGCCACAGGGAAGCTGCTAGCCGGGAATTCTCTGCCTGGTTCTACCCGCTGCCCGGAACGCTACGCAGGGCAAAAGCGGTTCTCGTCCTCCGTGCTTGCTTTTTCTCAGAAAGAGCCGTGGTGTGCGTTTTCGCCGGAAAACGCGTTTTCGGCCGAAAACGTGTACGTTTGCACTTCCCCGCCACAGGGAAGCTGCTAGCCGGGAATTCTCTGCCTGGTTCTACCCGCTGCCCGGAACGCTACGCAGGGCAAAAGCGGTTCTCGTCCTCCGTGCTTGCTTTTTCTCAGAAAGAGCCGTGGTGTGCGTTTTCGCCGGAAAACGCGTTTTCGGCCGAAAACGTGTACGTTTGCACTTCCCCGCCACAGGGAAGCTGCTAGCCGGGAATTCTCTGCCTGGTTCTACCCGCTGCCCGGAACGCTACGCAGGGCAAAAGCGGTTCTCGTCCTCCGTGCTTGCTTTTTCTCAGAAAGAGCCGTGGTGTGCGTTTTCGCCGGAAAACGCGTTTTCGGCCGAAAACGTGTACGTTTGCACTTCCCCGCCACAGGGAAGCTGCTAGCCGGGAATTCTCTGCCTGGTTCTACCCGCTGCCCGGAACGCTACGCAGGGCAAAAGCGGTTCTCGTCCTCCGTGCTTGCTTTTTCTCAGAAAGAGCCGTGGTGTGCGTTTTCGCCGGAAAACGCGTTTTCGGCCGAAAACGTGTACGTTTGCACTTCCCCGCCACAGGGAAGCTGCTAGCCGGGAATTCTCTGCCTGGTTCTACCCGCTGCCCGGAACGCTACGCAGGGCAAAAGCGGTTCTCGTCCTCCGTGCTTGCTTTTTCTCAGAAAGAGCCGTGGTGTGCGTTTTCGCCGGAAAACGCGTTTTCGGCCGAAAACGTGTACGTTTGCACTTCCCCGCCACAGGGAAGCTGCTAGCCGGGAATTCTCTGCCTGGTTCTACCCGCTGCCCGGAACGCTACGCAGGGCAAAAGCGGTTCTCGTCCTCCGTGCTTGCTTTTTCTCAGAAAGAGCCGTGGTGTGCGTTTTCGCCGGAAAACGCGTTTTCGGCCGAAAACGTGTACGTTTGCACTTCCCCGCCACAGGGAAGCTGCTAGCCGGGAATTCTCTGCCTGGTTCTACCCGCTGCCCGGAACGCTACGCAGGGCAAAAGCGGTTCTCGTCCTCCGTGCTTGCTTTTTCTCAGAAAGAGCCGTGGTGTGCGTTTTCGCCGGAAAACGCGTTTTCGGCCGAAAACGTGTACGTTTGCACTTCCCCGCCACAGGGAAGCTGCTAGCCGGGAATTCTCTGCCTGGTTCTACCCGCTGCCCGGAACGCTACGCAGGGCAAAAGCGGTTCTCGTCCTCCGTGCTTGCTTTTTCTCAGAAAGAGCCGTGGTGTGCGTTTTCGCCGGAAAACGCGTTTTCGGCCGAAAACGTGTACGTTTGCACTTCCCCGCCACAGGGAAGCTGCTAGCCGGGAATTCTCTGCCTGGTTCTACCCGCTGCCCGGAACGCTACGCAGGGCAAAAGCGGTTCTCGTCCTCCGTGCTTGCTTTTTCTCAGAAAGAGCCGTGGTGTGCGTTTTCGCCGGAAAACGCGTTTTCGGCCGAAAACGTGTACGTTTGCACTTCCCCGCCACAGGGAAGCTGCTAGCCGGGAATTCTCTGCCTGGTTCTACCCGCTGCCCGGAACGCTACGCAGGGCAAAAGCGGTTCTCGTCCTCCGTGCTTGCTTTTTCTCAGAAAGAGCCGTGGTGTGCGTTTTCGCCGGAAAACGCGTTTTCGGCCGAAAACGTGTACGTTTGCACTTCCCCGCCACAGGGAAGCTGCTAGCCGGGAATTCTCTGCCTGGTTCTACCCGCTGCCCGGAACGCTACGCAGGGCAAAAGCGGTTCTCGTCCTCCGTGCTTGCTTTTTCTCAGAAAGAGCCGTGGTGTGCGTTTTCGCCGGAAAACGCGTTTTCGGCCGAAAACGTGTACGTTTGCACTTCCCCGCCACAGGGAAGCTGCTAGCCGGGAATTCTCTGCCTGGTTCTACCCGCTGCCCGGAACGCTACGCAGGGCAAAAGCGGTTCTCGTCCTCCGTGCTTGCTTTTTCTCAGAAAGAGCCGTGGTGTGCGTTTTCGCCGGAAAACGCGTTTTCGGCCGAAAACGTGTACGTTTGCACTTCCCCGCCACAGGGAAGCTGCTAGCCGGGAATTCTCTGCCTGGTTCTACCCGCTGCCCGGAACGCTACGCAGGGCAAAAGCGGTTCTCGTCCTCCGTGCTTGCTTTTTCTCAGAAAGAGCCGTGGTGTGCGTTTTCGCCGGAAAACGCGTTTTCGGCCGAAAACGTGTACGTTTGCACTTCCCCGCCACAGGGAAGCTGCTAGCCGGGAATTCTCTGCCTGGTTCTACCCGCTGCCCGGAACGCTACGCAGGGCAAAAGCGGTTCTCGTCCTCCGTGCTTGCTTTTTCTCAGAAAGAGCCGTGGTGTGCGTTTTCGCCGGAAAACGCGTTTTCGGCCGAAAACGTGTACGTTTGCACTTCCCCGCCACAGGGAAGCTGCTAGCCGGGAATTCTCTGCCTGGTTCTACCCGCTGCCCGGAACGCTACGCAGGGCAAAAGCGGTTCTCGTCCTCCGTGCTTGCTTTTTCTCAGAAAGAGCCGTGGTGTGCGTTTTCGCCGGAAAACGCGTTTTCGGCCGAAAACGTGTACGTTTGCACTTCCCCGCCACAGGGAAGCTGCTAGCCGGGAATTCTCTGCCTGGTTCTACCCGCTGCCCGGAACGCTACGCAGGGCAAAAGCGGTTCTCGTCCTCCGTGCTTGCTTTTTCTCAGAAAGAGCCGTGGTGTGCGTTTTCGCCGGAAAACGCGTTTTCGGCCGAAAACGTGTACGTTTGCACTTCCCCGCCACAGGGAAGCTGCTAGCCGGGAATTCTCTGCCTGGTTCTACCCGCTGCCCGGAACGCTACGCAGGGCAAAAGCGGTTCTCGTCCTCCGTGCTTGCTTTTTCTCAGAAAGAGCCGTGGTGTGCGTTTTCGCCGGAAAACGCGTTTTCGGCCGAAAACGTGTACGTTTGCACTTCCCCGCCACAGGGAAGCTGCTAGCCGGGAATTCTCTGCCTGGTTCTACCCGCTGCCCGGAACGCTACGCAGGGCAAAAGCGGTTCTCGTCCTCCGTGCTTGCTTTTTCTCAGAAAGAGCCGTGGTGTGCGTTTTCGCCGGAAAACGCGTTTTCGGCCGAAAACGTGTACGTTTGCACTTCCCCGCCACAGGGAAGCTGCTAGCCGGGAATTCTCTGCCTGGTTCTACCCGCTGCCCGGAACGCTACGCAGGGCAAAAGCGGTTCTCGTCCTCCGTGCTTGCTTTTTCTCAGAAAGAGCCGTGGTGTGCGTTTTCGCCGGAAAACGCGTTTTCGGCCGAAAACGTGTACGTTTGCACTTCCCCGCCACAGGGAAGCTGCTAGCCGGGAATTCTCTGCCTGGTTCTACCCGCTGCCCGGAACGCTACGCAGGGCAAAAGCGGTTCTCGTCCTCCGTGCTTGCTTTTTCTCAGAAAGAGCCGTGGTGTGCGTTTTCGCCGGAAAACGCGTTTTCGGCCGAAAACGTGTACGTTTGCACTTCCCCGCCACAGGGAAGCTGCTAGCCGGGAATTCTCTGCCTGGTTCTACCCGCTGCCCGGAACGCTACGCAGGGCAAAAGCGGTTCTCGTCCTCCGTGCTTGCTTTTTCTCAGAAAGAGCCGTGGTGTGCGTTTTCGCCGGAAAACGCGTTTTCGGCCGAAAACGTGTACGTTTGCACTTCCCCGCCACAGGGAAGCTGCTAGCCGGGAATTCTCTGCCTGGTTCTACCCGCTGCCCGGAACGCTACGCAGGGCAAAAGCGGTTCTCGTCCTCCGTGCTTGCTTTTTCTCAGAAAGAGCCGTGGTGTGCGTTTTCGCCGGAAAACGCGTTTTCGGCCGAAAACGTGTACGTTTGCACTTCCCCGCCACAGGGAAGCTGCTAGCCGGGAATTCTCTGCCTGGTTCTACCCGCTGCCCGGAACGCTACGCAGGGCAAAAGCGGTTCTCGTCCTCCGTGCTTGCTTTTTCTCAGAAAGAGCCGTGGTGTGCGTTTTCGCCGGAAAACGCGTTTTCGGCCGAAAACGTGTACGTTTGCACTTCCCCGCCACAGGGAAGCTGCTAGCCGGGAATTCTCTGCCTGGTTCTACCCGCTGCCCGGAACGCTACGCAGGGCAAAAGCGGTTCTCGTCCTCCGTGCTTGCTTTTTCTCAGAAAGAGCCGTGGTGTGCGTTTTCGCCGGAAAACGCGTTTTCGGCCGAAAACGTGTACGTTTGCACTTCCCCGCCACAGGGAAGCTGCTAGCCGGGAATTCTCTGCCTGGTTCTACCCGCTGCCCGGAACGCTACGCAGGGCAAAAGCGGTTCTCGTCCTCCGTGCTTGCTTTTTCTCAGAAAGAGCCGTGGTGTGCGTTTTCGCCGGAAAACGCGTTTTCGGCCGAAAACGTGTACGTTTGCACTTCCCCGCCACAGGGAAGCTGCTAGCCGGGAATTCTCTGCCTGGTTCTACCCGCTGCCCGGAACGCTACGCAGGGCAAAAGCGGTTCTCGTCCTCCGTGCTTGCTTTTTCTCAGAAAGAGCCGTGGTGTGCGTTTTCGCCGGAAAACGCGTTTTCGGCCGAAAACGTGTACGTTTGCACTTCCCCGCCACAGGGAAGCTGCTAGCCGGGAATTCTCTGCCTGGTTCTACCCGCTGCCCGGAACGCTACGCAGGGCAAAAGCGGTTCTCGTCCTCCGTGCTTGCTTTTTCTCAGAAAGAGCCGTGGTGTGCGTTTTCGCCGGAAAACGCGTTTTCGGCCGAAAACGTGTACGTTTGCACTTCCCCGCCACAGGGAAGCTGCTAGCCGGGAATTCTCTGCCTGGTTCTACCCGCTGCCCGGAACGCTACGCAGGGCAAAAGCGGTTCTCGTCCTCCGTGCTTGCTTTTTCTCAGAAAGAGCCGTGGTGTGCGTTTTCGCCGGAAAACGCGTTTTCGGCCGAAAACGTGTACGTTTGCACTTCCCCGCCACAGGGAAGCTGCTAGCCGGGAATTCTCTGCCTGGTTCTACCCGCTGCCCGGAACGCTACGCAGGGCAAAAGCGGTTCTCGTCCTCCGTGCTTGCTTTTTCTCAGAAAGAGCCGTGGTGTGCGTTTTCGCCGGAAAACGCGTTTTCGGCCGAAAACGTGTACGTTTGCACTTCCCCGCCACAGGGAAGCTGCTAGCCGGGAATTCTCTGCCTGGTTCTACCCGCTGCCCGGAACGCTACGCAGGGCAAAAGCGGTTCTCGTCCTCCGTGCTTGCTTTTTCTCAGAAAGAGCCGTGGTGTGCGTTTTCGCCGGAAAACGCGTTTTCGGCCGAAAACGTGTACGTTTGCACTTCCCCGCCACAGGGAAGCTGCTAGCCGGGAATTCTCTGCCTGGTTCTACCCGCTGCCCGGAACGCTACGCAGGGCAAAAGCGGTTCTCGTCCTCCGTGCTTGCTTTTTCTCAGAAAGAGCCGTGGTGTGCGTTTTCGCCGGAAAACGCGTTTTCGGCCGAAAACGTGTACGTTTGCACTTCCCCGCCACAGGGAAGCTGCTAGCCGGGAATTCTCTGCCTGGTTCTACCCGCTGCCCGGAACGCTACGCAGGGCAAAAGCGGTTCTCGTCCTCCGTGCTTGCTTTTTCTCAGAAAGAGCCGTGGTGTGCGTTTTCGCCGGAAAACGCGTTTTCGGCCGAAAACGTGTACGTTTGCACTTCCCCGCCACAGGGAAGCTGCTAGCCGGGAATTCTCTGCCTGGTTCTACCCGCTGCCCGGAACGCTACGCAGGGCAAAAGCGGTTCTCGTCCTCCGTGCTTGCTTTTTCTCAGAAAGAGCCGTGGTGTGCGTTTTCGCCGGAAAACGCGTTTTCGGCCGAAAACGTGTACGTTTGCACTTCCCCGCCACAGGGAAGCTGCTAGCCGGGAATTCTCTGCCTGGTTCTACCCGCTGCCCGGAACGCTACGCAGGGCAAAAGCGGTTCTCGTCCTCCGTGCTTGCTTTTTCTCAGAAAGAGCCGTGGTGTGCGTTTTCGCCGGAAAACGCGTTTTCGGCCGAAAACGTGTACGTTTGCACTTCCCCGCCACAGGGAAGCTGCTAGCCGGGAATTCTCTGCCTGGTTCTACCCGCTGCCCGGAACGCTACGCAGGGCAAAAGCGGTTCTCGTCCTCCGTGCTTGCTTTTTCTCAGAAAGAGCCGTGGTGTGCGTTTTCGCCGGAAAACGCGTTTTCGGCCGAAAACGTGTACGTTTGCACTTCCCCGCCACAGGGAAGCTGCTAGCCGGGAATTCTCTGCCTGGTTCTACCCGCTGCCCGGAACGCTACGCAGGGCAAAAGCGGTTCTCGTCCTCCGTGCTTGCTTTTTCTCAGAAAGAGCCGTGGTGTGCGTTTTCGCCGGAAAACGCGTTTTCGGCCGAAAACGTGTACGTTTGCACTTCCCCGCCACAGGGAAGCTGCTAGCCGGGAATTCTCTGCCTGGTTCTACCCGCTGCCCGGAACGCTACGCAGGGCAAAAGCGGTTCTCGTCCTCCGTGCTTGCTTTTTCTCAGAAAGAGCCGTGGTGTGCGTTTTCGCCGGAAAACGCGTTTTCGGCCGAAAACGTGTACGTTTGCACTTCCCCGCCACAGGGAAGCTGCTAGCCGGGAATTCTCTGCCTGGTTCTACCCGCTGCCCGGAACGCTACGCAGGGCAAAAGCGGTTCTCGTCCTCCGTGCTTGCTTTTTCTCAGAAAGAGCCGTGGTGTGCGTTTTCGCCGGAAAACGCGTTTTCGGCCGAAAACGTGTACGTTTGCACTTCCCCGCCACAGGGAAGCTGCTAGCCGGGAATTCTCTGCCTGGTTCTACCCGCTGCCCGGAACGCTACGCAGGGCAAAAGCGGTTCTCGTCCTCCGTGCTTGCTTTTTCTCAGAAAGAGCCGTGGTGTGCGTTTTCGCCGGAAAACGCGTTTTCGGCCGAAAACGTGTACGTTTGCACTTCCCCGCCACAGGGAAGCTGCTAGCCGGGAATTCTCTGCCTGGTTCTACCCGCTGCCCGGAACGCTACGCAGGGCAAAAGCGGTTCTCGTCCTCCGTGCTTGCTTTTTCTCAGAAAGAGCCGTGGTGTGCGTTTTCGCCGGAAAACGCGTTTTCGGCCGAAAACGTGTACGTTTGCACTTCCCCGCCACAGGGAAGCTGCTAGCCGGGAATTCTCTGCCTGGTTCTACCCGCTGCCCGGAACGCTACGCAGGGCAAAAGCGGTTCTCGTCCTCCGTGCTTGCTTTTTCTCAGAAAGAGCCGTGGTGTGCGTTTTCGCCGGAAAACGCGTTTTCGGCCGAAAACGTGTACGTTTGCACTTCCCCGCCACAGGGAAGCTGCTAGCCGGGAATTCTCTGCCTGGTTCTACCCGCTGCCCGGAACGCTACGCAGGGCAAAAGCGGTTCTCGTCCTCCGTGCTTGCTTTTTCTCAGAAAGAGCCGTGGTGTGCGTTTTCGCCGGAAAACGCGTTTTCGGCCGAAAACGTGTACGTTTGCACTTCCCCGCCACAGGGAAGCTGCTAGCCGGGAATTCTCTGCCTGGTTCTACCCGCTGCCCGGAACGCTACGCAGGGCAAAAGCGGTTCTCGTCCTCCGTGCTTGCTTTTTCTCAGAAAGAGCCGTGGTGTGCGTTTTCGCCGGAAAACGCGTTTTCGGCCGAAAACGTGTACGTTTGCACTTCCCCGCCACAGGGAAGCTGCTAGCCGGGAATTCTCTGCCTGGTTCTACCCGCTGCCCGGAACGCTACGCAGGGCAAAAGCGGTTCTCGTCCTCCGTGCTTGCTTTTTCTCAGAAAGAGCCGTGGTGTGCGTTTTCGCCGGAAAACGCGTTTTCGGCCGAAAACGTGTACGTTTGCACTTCCCCGCCACAGGGAAGCTGCTAGCCGGGAATTCTCTGCCTGGTTCTACCCGCTGCCCGGAACGCTACGCAGGGCAAAAGCGGTTCTCGTCCTCCGTGCTTGCTTTTTCTCAGAAAGAGCCGTGGTGTGCGTTTTCGCCGGAAAACGCGTTTTCGGCCGAAAACGTGTACGTTTGCACTTCCCCGCCACAGGGAAGCTGCTAGCCGGGAATTCTCTGCCTGGTTCTACCCGCTGCCCGGAACGCTACGCAGGGCAAAAGCGGTTCTCGTCCTCCGTGCTTGCTTTTTCTCAGAAAGAGCCGTGGTGTGCGTTTTCGCCGGAAAACGCGTTTTCGGCCGAAAACGTGTACGTTTGCACTTCCCCGCCACAGGGAAGCTGCTAGCCGGGAATTCTCTGCCTGGTTCTACCCGCTGCCCGGAACGCTACGCAGGGCAAAAGCGGTTCTCGTCCTCCGTGCTTGCTTTTTCTCAGAAAGAGCCGTGGTGTGCGTTTTCGCCGGAAAACGCGTTTTCGGCCGAAAACGTGTACGTTTGCACTTCCCCGCCACAGGGAAGCTGCTAGCCGGGAATTCTCTGCCTGGTTCTACCCGCTGCCCGGAACGCTACGCAGGGCAAAAGCGGTTCTCGTCCTCCGTGCTTGCTTTTTCTCAGAAAGAGCCGTGGTGTGCGTTTTCGCCGGAAAACGCGTTTTCGGCCGAAAACGTGTACGTTTGCACTTCCCCGCCACAGGGAAGCTGCTAGCCGGGAATTCTCTGCCTGGTTCTACCCGCTGCCCGGAACGCTACGCAGGGCAAAAGCGGTTCTCGTCCTCCGTGCTTGCTTTTTCTCAGAAAGAGCCGTGGTGTGCGTTTTCGCCGGAAAACGCGTTTTCGGCCGAAAACGTGTACGTTTGCACTTCCCCGCCACAGGGAAGCTGCTAGCCGGGAATTCTCTGCCTGGTTCTACCCGCTGCCCGGAACGCTACGCAGGGCAAAAGCGGTTCTCGTCCTCCGTGCTTGCTTTTTCTCAGAAAGAGCCGTGGTGTGCGTTTTCGCCGGAAAACGCGTTTTCGGCCGAAAACGTGTACGTTTGCACTTCCCCGCCACAGGGAAGCTGCTAGCCGGGAATTCTCTGCCTGGTTCTACCCGCTGCCCGGAACGCTACGCAGGGCAAAAGCGGTTCTCGTCCTCCGTGCTTGCTTTTTCTCAGAAAGAGCCGTGGTGTGCGTTTTCGCCGGAAAACGCGTTTTCGGCCGAAAACGTGTACGTTTGCACTTCCCCGCCACAGGGAAGCTGCTAGCCGGGAATTCTCTGCCTGGTTCTACCCGCTGCCCGGAACGCTACGCAGGGCAAAAGCGGTTCTCGTCCTCCGTGCTTGCTTTTTCTCAGAAAGAGCCGTGGTGTGCGTTTTCGCCGGAAAACGCGTTTTCGGCCGAAAACGTGTACGTTTGCACTTCCCCGCCACAGGGAAGCTGCTAGCCGGGAATTCTCTGCCTGGTTCTACCCGCTGCCCGGAACGCTACGCAGGGCAAAAGCGGTTCTCGTCCTCCGTGCTTGCTTTTTCTCAGAAAGAGCCGTGGTGTGCGTTTTCGCCGGAAAACGCGTTTTCGGCCGAAAACGTGTACGTTTGCACTTCCCCGCCACAGGGAAGCTGCTAGCCGGGAATTCTCTGCCTGGTTCTACCCGCTGCCCGGAACGCTACGCAGGGCAAAAGCGGTTCTCGTCCTCCGTGCTTGCTTTTTCTCAGAAAGAGCCGTGGTGTGCGTTTTCGCCGGAAAACGCGTTTTCGGCCGAAAACGTGTACGTTTGCACTTCCCCGCCACAGGGAAGCTGCTAGCCGGGAATTCTCTGCCTGGTTCTACCCGCTGCCCGGAACGCTACGCAGGGCAAAAGCGGTTCTCGTCCTCCGTGCTTGCTTTTTCTCAGAAAGAGCCGTGGTGTGCGTTTTCGCCGGAAAACGCGTTTTCGGCCGAAAACGTGTACGTTTGCACTTCCCCGCCACAGGGAAGCTGCTAGCCGGGAATTCTCTGCCTGGTTCTACCCGCTGCCCGGAACGCTACGCAGGGCAAAAGCGGTTCTCGTCCTCCGTGCTTGCTTTTTCTCAGAAAGAGCCGTGGTGTGCGTTTTCGCCGGAAAACGCGTTTTCGGCCGAAAACGTGTACGTTTGCACTTCCCCGCCACAGGGAAGCTGCTAGCCGGGAATTCTCTGCCTGGTTCTACCCGCTGCCCGGAACGCTACGCAGGGCAAAAGCGGTTCTCGTCCTCCGTGCTTGCTTTTTCTCAGAAAGAGCCGTGGTGTGCGTTTTCGCCGGAAAACGCGTTTTCGGCCGAAAACGTGTACGTTTGCACTTCCCCGCCACAGGGAAGCTGCTAGCCGGGAATTCTCTGCCTGGTTCTACCCGCTGCCCGGAACGCTACGCAGGGCAAAAGCGGTTCTCGTCCTCCGTGCTTGCTTTTTCTCAGAAAGAGCCGTGGTGTGCGTTTTCGCCGGAAAACGCGTTTTCGGCCGAAAACGTGTACGTTTGCACTTCCCCGCCACAGGGAAGCTGCTAGCCGGGAATTCTCTGCCTGGTTCTACCCGCTGCCCGGAACGCTACGCAGGGCAAAAGCGGTTCTCGTCCTCCGTGCTTGCTTTTTCTCAGAAAGAGCCGTGGTGTGCGTTTTCGCCGGAAAACGCGTTTTCGGCCGAAAACGTGTACGTTTGCACTTCCCCGCCACAGGGAAGCTGCTAGCCGGGAATTCTCTGCCTGGTTCTACCCGCTGCCCGGAACGCTACGCAGGGCAAAAGCGGTTCTCGTCCTCCGTGCTTGCTTTTTCTCAGAAAGAGCCGTGGTGTGCGTTTTCGCCGGAAAACGCGTTTTCGGCCGAAAACGTGTACGTTTGCACTTCCCCGCCACAGGGAAGCTGCTAGCCGGGAATTCTCTGCCTGGTTCTACCCGCTGCCCGGAACGCTACGCAGGGCAAAAGCGGTTCTCGTCCTCCGTGCTTGCTTTTTCTCAGAAAGAGCCGTGGTGTGCGTTTTCGCCGGAAAACGCGTTTTCGGCCGAAAACGTGTACGTTTGCACTTCCCCGCCACAGGGAAGCTGCTAGCCGGGAATTCTCTGCCTGGTTCTACCCGCTGCCCGGAACGCTACGCAGGGCAAAAGCGGTTCTCGTCCTCCGTGCTTGCTTTTTCTCAGAAAGAGCCGTGGTGTGCGTTTTCGCCGGAAAACGCGTTTTCGGCCGAAAACGTGTACGTTTGCACTTCCCCGCCACAGGGAAGCTGCTAGCCGGGAATTCTCTGCCTGGTTCTACCCGCTGCCCGGAACGCTACGCAGGGCAAAAGCGGTTCTCGTCCTCCGTGCTTGCTTTTTCTCAGAAAGAGCCGTGGTGTGCGTTTTCGCCGGAAAACGCGTTTTCGGCCGAAAACGTGTACGTTTGCACTTCCCCGCCACAGGGAAGCTGCTAGCCGGGAATTCTCTGCCTGGTTCTACCCGCTGCCCGGAACGCTACGCAGGGCAAAAGCGGTTCTCGTCCTCCGTGCTTGCTTTTTCTCAGAAAGAGCCGTGGTGTGCGTTTTCGCCGGAAAACGCGTTTTCGGCCGAAAACGTGTACGTTTGCACTTCCCCGCCACAGGGAAGCTGCTAGCCGGGAATTCTCTGCCTGGTTCTACCCGCTGCCCGGAACGCTACGCAGGGCAAAAGCGGTTCTCGTCCTCCGTGCTTGCTTTTTCTCAGAAAGAGCCGTGGTGTGCGTTTTCGCCGGAAAACGCGTTTTCGGCCGAAAACGTGTACGTTTGCACTTCCCCGCCACAGGGAAGCTGCTAGCCGGGAATTCTCTGCCTGGTTCTACCCGCTGCCCGGAACGCTACGCAGGGCAAAAGCGGTTCTCGTCCTCCGTGCTTGCTTTTTCTCAGAAAGAGCCGTGGTGTGCGTTTTCGCCGGAAAACGCGTTTTCGGCCGAAAACGTGTACGTTTGCACTTCCCCGCCACAGGGAAGCTGCTAGCCGGGAATTCTCTGCCTGGTTCTACCCGCTGCCCGGAACGCTACGCAGGGCAAAAGCGGTTCTCGTCCTCCGTGCTTGCTTTTTCTCAGAAAGAGCCGTGGTGTGCGTTTTCGCCGGAAAACGCGTTTTCGGCCGAAAACGTGTACGTTTGCACTTCCCCGCCACAGGGAAGCTGCTAGCCGGGAATTCTCTGCCTGGTTCTACCCGCTGCCCGGAACGCTACGCAGGGCAAAAGCGGTTCTCGTCCTCCGTGCTTGCTTTTTCTCAGAAAGAGCCGTGGTGTGCGTTTTCGCCGGAAAACGCGTTTTCGGCCGAAAACGTGTACGTTTGCACTTCCCCGCCACAGGGAAGCTGCTAGCCGGGAATTCTCTGCCTGGTTCTACCCGCTGCCCGGAACGCTACGCAGGGCAAAAGCGGTTCTCGTCCTCCGTGCTTGCTTTTTCTCAGAAAGAGCCGTGGTGTGCGTTTTCGCCGGAAAACGCGTTTTCGGCCGAAAACGTGTACGTTTGCACTTCCCCGCCACAGGGAAGCTGCTAGCCGGGAATTCTCTGCCTGGTTCTACCCGCTGCCCGGAACGCTACGCAGGGCAAAAGCGGTTCTCGTCCTCCGTGCTTGCTTTTTCTCAGTAAGAGCCGTGGTGTGCGTTTTCGCCGGAAAACGCGTTTTCGGCCGAAAACGTGTACGTTTGCACTTCCCCGCCACAGGGAAGCTGCTAGCCGGGAATTCTCTGCCTGGTTCTACCCGCTGCCCGGAACGCTACGCAGGGCAAAAGCGGTTCTCGTCCTCCGTGCTTGCTTTTTCTCAGAAAGAGCCGTGGTGTGCGTTTTCGCCGGAAAACGCGTTTTCGGCCGAAAACGTGTACGTTTGCACTTCCCCGCCACAGGGAAGCTGCTAGCCGGGAATTCTCTGCCTGGTTCTACCCGCTGCCCGGAACGCTACGCAGGGCAAAAGCGGTTCTCGTCCTCCGTGCTTGCTTTTTCTCAGAAAGAGCCGTGGTGTGCGTTTTCGCCGGAAAACGCGTTTTCGGCCGAAAACGTGTACGTTTGCACTTCCCCGCCACAGGGAAGCTGCTAGCCGGGAATTCTCTGCCTGGTTCTACCCGCTGCCCGGAACGCTACGCAGGGCAAAAGCGGTTCTCGTCCTCCGTGCTTGCTTTTTCTCAGAAAGAGCCGTGGTGTGCGTTTTCGCCGGAAAACGCGTTTTCGGCCGAAAACGTGTACGTTTGCACTTCCCCGCCACAGGGAAGCTGCTAGCCGGGAATTCTCTGCCTGGTTCTACCCGCTGCCCGGAACGCTACGCAGGGCAAAAGCGGTTCTCGTCCTCCGTGCTTGCTTTTTCTCAGAAAGAGCCGTGGTGTGCGTTTTCGCCGGAAAACGCGTTTTCGGCCGAAAACGTGTACGTTTGCACTTCCCCGCCACAGGGAAGCTGCTAGCCGGGAATTCTCTGCCTGGTTCTACCCGCTGCCCGGAACGCTACGCAGGGCAAAAGCGGTTCTCGTCCTCCGTGCTTGCTTTTTCTCAGAAAGAGCCGTGGTGTGCGTTTTCGCCGGAAAACGCGTTTTCGGCCGAAAACGTGTACGTTTGCACTTCCCCGCCACAGGGAAGCTGCTAGCCGGGAATTCTCTGCCTGGTTCTACCCGCTGCCCGGAACGCTACGCAGGGCAAAAGCGGTTCTCGTCCTCCGTGCTTGCTTTTTCTCAGAAAGAGCCGTGGTGTGCGTTTTCGCCGGAAAACGCGTTTTCGGCCGAAAACGTGTACGTTTGCACTTCCCCGCCACAGGGAAGCTGCTAGCCGGGAATTCTCTGCCTGGTTCTACCCGCTGCCCGGAACGCTACGCAGGGCAAAAGCGGTTCTCGTCCTCCGTGCTTGCTTTTTCTCAGAAAGAGCCGTGGTGTGCGTTTTCGCCGGAAAACGCGTTTTCGGCCGAAAACGTGTACGTTTGCACTTCCCCGCCACAGGGAAGCTGCTAGCCGGGAATTCTCTGCCTGGTTCTACCCGCTGCCCGGAACGCTACGCAGGGCAAAAGCGGTTCTCGTCCTCCGTGCTTGCTTTTTCTCAGAAAGAGCCGTGGTGTGCGTTTTCGCCGGAAAACGCGTTTTCGGCCGAAAACGTGTACGTTTGCACTTCCCCGCCACAGGGAAGCTGCTAGCCGGGAATTCTCTGCCTGGTTCTACCCGCTGCCCGGAACGCTACGCAGGGCAAAAGCGGTTCTCGTCCTCCGTGCTTGCTTTTTCTCAGAAAGAGCCGTGGTGTGCGTTTTCGCCGGAAAACGCGTTTTCGGCCGAAAACGTGTACGTTTGCACTTCCCCGCCACAGGGAAGCTGCTAGCCGGGAATTCTCTGCCTGGTTCTACCCGCTGCCCGGAACGCTACGCAGGGCAAAAGCGGTTCTCGTCCTCCGTGCTTGCTTTTTCTCAGAAAGAGCCGTGGTGTGCGTTTTCGCCGGAAAACGCGTTTTCGGCCGAAAACGTGTACGTTTGCACTTCCCCGCCACAGGGAAGCTGCTAGCCGGGAATTCTCTGCCTGGTTCTACCCGCTGCCCGGAACGCTACGCAGGGCAAAAGCGGTTCTCGTCCTCCGTGCTTGCTTTTTCTCAGAAAGAGCCGTGGTGTGCGTTTTCGCCGGAAAACGCGTTTTCGGCCGAAAACGTGTACGTTTGCACTTCCCCGCCACAGGGAAGCTGCTAGCCGGGAATTCTCTGCCTGGTTCTACCCGCTGCCCGGAACGCTACGCAGGGCAAAAGCGGTTCTCGTCCTCCGTGCTTGCTTTTTCTCAGAAAGAGCCGTGGTGTGCGTTTTCGCCGGAAAACGCGTTTTCGGCCGAAAACGTGTACGTTTGCACTTCCCCGCCACAGGGAAGCTGCTAGCCGGGAATTCTCTGCCTGGTTCTACCCGCTGCCCGGAACGCTACGCAGGGCAAAAGCGGTTCTCGTCCTCCGTGCTTGCTTTTTCTCAGAAAGAGCCGTGGTGTGCGTTTTCGCCGGAAAACGCGTTTTCGGCCGAAAACGTGTACGTTTGCACTTCCCCGCCACAGGGAAGCTGCTAGCCGGGAATTCTCTGCCTGGTTCTACCCGCTGCCCGGAACGCTACGCAGGGCAAAAGCGGTTCTCGTCCTCCGTGCTTGCTTTTTCTCAGAAAGAGCCGTGGTGTGCGTTTTCGCCGGAAAACGCGTTTTCGGCCGAAAACGTGTACGTTTGCACTTCCCCGCCACAGGGAAGCTGCTAGCCGGGAATTCTCTGCCTGGTTCTACCCGCTGCCCGGAACGCTACGCAGGGCAAAAGCGGTTCTCGTCCTCCGTGCTTGCTTTTTCTCAGAAAGAGCCGTGGTGTGCGTTTTCGCCGGAAAACGCGTTTTCGGCCGAAAACGTGTACGTTTGCACTTCCCCGCCACAGGGAAGCTGCTAGCCGGGAATTCTCTGCCTGGTTCTACCCGCTGCCCGGAACGCTACGCAGGGCAAAAGCGGTTCTCGTCCTCCGTGCTTGCTTTTTCTCAGAAAGAGCCGTGGTGTGCGTTTTCGCCGGAAAACGCGTTTTCGGCCGAAAACGTGTACGTTTGCACTTCCCCGCCACAGGGAAGCTGCTAGCCGGGAATTCTCTGCCTGGTTCTACCCGCTGCCCGGAACGCTACGCAGGGCAAAAGCGGTTCTCGTCCTCCGTGCTTGCTTTTTCTCAGAAAGAGCCGTGGTGTGCGTTTTCGCCGGAAAACGCGTTTTCGGCCGAAAACGTGTACGTTTGCACTTCCCCGCCACAGGGAAGCTGCTAGCCGGGAATTCTCTGCCTGGTTCTACCCGCTGCCCGGAACGCTACGCAGGGCAAAAGCGGTTCTCGTCCTCCGTGCTTGCTTTTTCTCAGAAAGAGCCGTGGTGTGCGTTTTCGCCGGAAAACGCGTTTTCGGCCGAAAACGTGTACGTTTGCACTTCCCCGCCACAGGGAAGCTGCTAGCCGGGAATTCTCTGCCTGGTTCTACCCGCTGCCCGGAACGCTACGCAGGGCAAAAGCGGTTCTCGTCCTCCGTGCTTGCTTTTTCTCAGAAAGAGCCGTGGTGTGCGTTTTCGCCGGAAAACGCGTTTTCGGCCGAAAACGTGTACGTTTGCACTTCCCCGCCACAGGGAAGCTGCTAGCCGGGAATTCTCTGCCTGGTTCTACCCGCTGCCCGGAACGCTACGCAGGGCAAAAGCGGTTCTCGTCCTCCGTGCTTGCTTTTTCTCAGAAAGAGCCGTGGTGTGCGTTTTCGCCGGAAAACGCGTTTTCGGCCGAAAACGTGTACGTTTGCACTTCCCCGCCACAGGGAAGCTGCTAGCCGGGAATTCTCTGCCTGGTTCTACCCGCTGCCCGGAACGCTACGCAGGGCAAAAGCGGTTCTCGTCCTCCGTGCTTGCTTTTTCTCAGAAAGAGCCGTGGTGTGCGTTTTCGCCGGAAAACGCGTTTTCGGCCGAAAACGTGTACGTTTGCACTTCCCCGCCACAGGGAAGCTGCTAGCCGGGAATTCTCTGCCTGGTTCTACCCGCTGCCCGGAACGCTACGCAGGGCAAAAGCGGTTCTCGTCCTCCGTGCTTGCTTTTTCTCAGAAAGAGCCGTGGTGTGCGTTTTCGCCGGAAAACGCGTTTTCGGCCGAAAACGTGTACGTTTGCACTTCCCCGCCACAGGGAAGCTGCTAGCCGGGAATTCTCTGCCTGGTTCTACCCGCTGCCCGGAACGCTACGCAGGGCAAAAGCGGTTCTCGTCCTCCGTGCTTGCTTTTTCTCAGAAAGAGCCGTGGTGTGCGTTTTCGCCGGAAAACGCGTTTTCGGCCGAAAACGTGTACGTTTGCACTTCCCCGCCACAGGGAAGCTGCTAGCCGGGAATTCTCTGCCTGGTTCTACCCGCTGCCCGGAACGCTACGCAGGGCAAAAGCGGTTCTCGTCCTCCGTGCTTGCTTTTTCTCAGAAAGAGCCGTGGTGTGCGTTTTCGCCGGAAAACGCGTTTTCGGCCGAAAACGTGTACGTTTGCACTTCCCCGCCACAGGGAAGCTGCTAGCCGGGAATTCTCTGCCTGGTTCTACCCGCTGCCCGGAACGCTACGCAGGGCAAAAGCGGTTCTCGTCCTCCGTGCTTGCTTTTTCTCAGAAAGAGCCGTGGTGTGCGTTTTCGCCGGAAAACGCGTTTTCGGCCGAAAACGTGTACGTTTGCACTTCCCCGCCACAGGGAAGCTGCTAGCCGGGAATTCTCTGCCTGGTTCTACCCGCTGCCCGGAACGCTACGCAGGGCAAAAGCGGTTCTCGTCCTCCGTGCTTGCTTTTTCTCAGAAAGAGCCGTGGTGTGCGTTTTCGCCGGAAAACGCGTTTTCGGCCGAAAACGTGTACGTTTGCACTTCCCCGCCACAGGGAAGCTGCTAGCCGGGAATTCTCTGCCTGGTTCTACCCGCTGCCCGGAACGCTACGCAGGGCAAAAGCGGTTCTCGTCCTCCGTGCTTGCTTTTTCTCAGAAAGAGCCGTGGTGTGCGTTTTCGCCGGAAAACGCGTTTTCGGCCGAAAACGTGTACGTTTGCACTTCCCCGCCACAGGGAAGCTGCTAGCCGGGAATTCTCTGCCTGGTTCTACCCGCTGCCCGGAACGCTACGCAGGGCAAAAGCGGTTCTCGTCCTCCGTGCTTGCTTTTTCTCAGAAAGAGCCGTGGTGTGCGTTTTCGCCGGAAAACGCGTTTTCGGCCGAAAACGTGTACGTTTGCACTTCCCCGCCACAGGGAAGCTGCTAGCCGGGAATTCTCTGCCTGGTTCTACCCGCTGCCCGGAACGCTACGCAGGGCAAAAGCGGTTCTCGTCCTCCGTGCTTGCTTTTTCTCAGAAAGAGCCGTGGTGTGCGTTTTCGCCGGAAAACGCGTTTTCGGCCGAAAACGTGTACGTTTGCACTTCCCCGCCACAGGGAAGCTGCTAGCCGGGAATTCTCTGCCTGGTTCTACCCGCTGCCCGGAACGCTACGCAGGGCAAAAGCGGTTCTCGTCCTCCGTGCTTGCTTTTTCTCAGAAAGAGCCGTGGTGTGCGTTTTCGCCGGAAAACGCGTTTTCGGCCGAAAACGTGTACGTTTGCACTTCCCCGCCACAGGGAAGCTGCTAGCCGGGAATTCTCTGCCTGGTTCTACCCGCTGCCCGGAACGCTACGCAGGGCAAAAGCGGTTCTCGTCCTCCGTGCTTGCTTTTTCTCAGAAAGAGCCGTGGTGTGCGTTTTCGCCGGAAAACGCGTTTTCGGCCGAAAACGTGTACGTTTGCACTTCCCCGCCACAGGGAAGCTGCTAGCCGGGAATTCTCTGCCTGGTTCTACCCGCTGCCCGGAACGCTACGCAGGGCAAAAGCGGTTCTCGTCCTCCGTGCTTGCTTTTTCTCAGAAAGAGCCGTGGTGTGCGTTTTCGCCGGAAAACGCGTTTTCGGCCGAAAACGTGTACGTTTGCACTTCCCCGCCACAGGGAAGCTGCTAGCCGGGAATTCTCTGCCTGGTTCTACCCGCTGCCCGGAACGCTACGCAGGGCAAAAGCGGTTCTCGTCCTCCGTGCTTGCTTTTTCTCAGAAAGAGCCGTGGTGTGCGTTTTCGCCGGAAAACGCGTTTTCGGCCGAAAACGTGTACGTTTGCACTTCCCCGCCACAGGGAAGCTGCTAGCCGGGAATTCTCTGCCTGGTTCTACCCGCTGCCCGGAACGCTACGCAGGGCAAAAGCGGTTCTCGTCCTCCGTGCTTGCTTTTTCTCAGAAAGAGCCGTGGTGTGCGTTTTCGCCGGAAAACGCGTTTTCGGCCGAAAACGTGTACGTTTGCACTTCCCCGCCACAGGGAAGCTGCTAGCCGGGAATTCTCTGCCTGGTTCTACCCGCTGCCCGGAACGCTACGCAGGGCAAAAGCGGTTCTCGTCCTCCGTGCTTGCTTTTTCTCAGAAAGAGCCGTGGTGTGCGTTTTCGCCGGAAAACGCGTTTTCGGCCGAAAACGTGTACGTTTGCACTTCCCCGCCACAGGGAAGCTGCTAGCCGGGAATTCTCTGCCTGGTTCTACCCGCTGCCCGGAACGCTACGCAGGGCAAAAGCGGTTCTCGTCCTCCGTGCTTGCTTTTTCTCAGAAAGAGCCGTGGTGTGCGTTTTCGCCGGAAAACGCGTTTTCGGCCGAAAACGTGTACGTTTGCACTTCCCCGCCACAGGGAAGCTGCTAGCCGGGAATTCTCTGCCTGGTTCTACCCGCTGCCCGGAACGCTACGCAGGGCAAAAGCGGTTCTCGTCCTCCGTGCTTGCTTTTTCTCAGAAAGAGCCGTGGTGTGCGTTTTCGCCGGAAAACGCGTTTTCGGCCGAAAACGTGTACGTTTGCACTTCCCCGCCACAGGGAAGCTGCTAGCCGGGAATTCTCTGCCTGGTTCTACCCGCTGCCCGGAACGCTACGCAGGGCAAAAGCGGTTCTCGTCCTCCGTGCTTGCTTTTTCTCAGAAAGAGCCGTGGTGTGCGTTTTCGCCGGAAAACGCGTTTTCGGCCGAAAACGTGTACGTTTGCACTTCCCCGCCACAGGGAAGCTGCTAGCCGGGAATTCTCTGCCTGGTTCTACCCGCTGCCCGGAACGCTACGCAGGGCAAAAGCGGTTCTCGTCCTCCGTGCTTGCTTTTTCTCAGAAAGAGCCGTGGTGTGCGTTTTCGCCGGAAAACGCGTTTTCGGCCGAAAACGTGTACGTTTGCACTTCCCCGCCACAGGGAAGCTGCTAGCCGGGAATTCTCTGCCTGGTTCTACCCGCTGCCCGGAACGCTACGCAGGGCAAAAGCGGTTCTCGTCCTCCGTGCTTGCTTTTTCTCAGAAAGAGCCGTGGTGTGCGTTTTCGCCGGAAAACGCGTTTTCGGCCGAAAACGTGTACGTTTGCACTTCCCCGCCACAGGGAAGCTGCTAGCCGGGAATTCTCTGCCTGGTTCTACCCGCTGCCCGGAACGCTACGCAGGGCAAAAGCGGTTCTCGTCCTCCGTGCTTGCTTTTTCTCAGAAAGAGCCGTGGTGTGCGTTTTCGCCGGAAAACGCGTTTTCGGCCGAAAACGTGTACGTTTGCACTTCCCCGCCACAGGGAAGCTGCTAGCCGGGAATTCTCTGCCTGGTTCTACCCGCTGCCCGGAACGCTACGCAGGGCAAAAGCGGTTCTCGTCCTCCGTGCTTGCTTTTTCTCAGAAAGAGCCGTGGTGTGCGTTTTCGCCGGAAAACGCGTTTTCGGCCGAAAACGTGTACGTTTGCACTTCCCCGCCACAGGGAAGCTGCTAGCCGGGAATTCTCTGCCTGGTTCTACCCGCTGCCCGGAACGCTACGCAGGGCAAAAGCGGTTCTCGTCCTCCGTGCTTGCTTTTTCTCAGAAAGAGCCGTGGTGTGCGTTTTCGCCGGAAAACGCGTTT
>NW_027438064.1:0-2500 GCF_965140245.1 Athene noctua
CCTCTTAACGGTTTCACGCCCTCTTGAACTCTCTCTTCAAAGTTCTTTTCAACTTTCCCTTACGGTACTTGTTGGCTATCGGTCTCGTGCCCGTATTTAGCCTTAGATGGAGTTTACCACCCGCTTTGGGCTGCATTCCCAAGCAACCCGACTCCGAGAAGCCCCGGGCCCGGCGCGCCGGGGGGCCGCTACCGGCCTCACACCGTCCGCGGGCTGCGGCCTCGATCACAAGGACTTGGGTCCCCCGAGAGCGCCGCCGGGGAGAGGGGCTTCTGTACGCCACATGGCCCGCGCCCCACCGCGGGGCGGGGATTCGGCGCTGGGCTCTTCCCTCTTCACTCGCCGTTACTGAGGGAATCCTCGTTAGTTTCTTTTCCTCCGCTGACTAATATGCTTAAATTCAGCGGGTCGCCACGTCTGATCTGAGGTCGCACACCCAAGGAAAGCCGCGCCGCCGCCAACGACGACGACGACGCCCAAACGACTCGCCCCAGCCCGGAACGCGAGACCGACGCACGCGCGCGAGGCGCGCCCGGAGACGGCCCCCGGGGACGCGGACGGCCCGCCACGGCCGACCGGGCGCGCGGCGCGGCGGAGGCGCGGAGGGCACGCCGAGGGGAAGCGGGCGGACGGACAGGACGGACGGACGGGAGGGGGGGGGGCCGGGCCCGACGCCGACCGCACGCGCGGTCGCCGCCGCAGCCGCAACCCCCGAACCACCGCCGCCGCCGCCGCCGCCGCACCCCCCCCCACCGAGCCCACCCCCGGCCTCCGCCGCCCGGAGCGCGGCGGCTACGACGGGGAAGGGAGAAGAAGGCGGGGGGCCAGTGGCGACGGGGAGGACCCCCGTTCCCACGGCGCACGCCCCGCACGCGAGCGGCAGCACGGCACGGTACCGCCGCGGTACCCACCCGCAGACAGCCGCCCGCGCGGGAGGAGGCCGGGGAAGAGGCCCGCGCCTCTCCCCCCCCGACACCTCGGCCCTTCCCCACCGCCGCGCCCGACCCGGCCGGACCGAACCAACGGGCCGCCCGGCCCCGGCGGGACGAGGCTCCGCCAAGCGGGCGTTCCGGGAGCGGGGAGCTTCGGAGCGCTCCCCGAGTCTCCACTTAGGGGGACGAAGGCCCTCGGCCGACACCGACGGGCCTGCGAGGCACCCCAGCCGCGCCGCCGCGGACGCCGCCCGCCCGCCCGCCGAGGCGAGGCGGGGAGGGACGGCGCACCGGCCGGCGATTGATCGTCAAGCGACGCTCAGACAGGCGTAGCCCCGGGAGGAACCCGGGGCCGCAAGTGCGTTCGAAGTGTCGATGATCAATGTGTCCTGCAATTCACATTAATTCTCGCAGCTAGCTGCGTTCTTCATCGACGCACGAGCCGAGTGATCCACCGCTAAGAGTTGTCTGCCTTTCGGCACCGCCCCGCGCGCGCGGAGGGGCCGGGACCGCTCCGCAGAAGCGGCCCCCTTCTCGGACGACGGACCGCCGCCCCACCGACCGACCGACCGCCCCCCTCCGCACGCGCGGAGGGGGCGCGCGACGACCGGCGGGCGACGGTCGCGCCTCGCCTCAGATGACCGTACCGACATCACAACGGAGGGAAGGAAGGGAAGGGTGAAACAAGCTCCGAACGGCAAGGGCCCGGGGAGCCCGCGCTCCCGACCGACCTGGGGAAACAACAAGCACCTTGCTCGCTTCGGAGGCGGCCCAGGCGCCCGGGCTCGGCCCGGCCTCCGCACGGAGGGCCGGCGGCGCGTCCGACCGCGCGCCCGGACCTGCACCCGCCTCTCGCTCGCGCGGAGGGGGGAAACCACAGACGCTGACCGCCGCGCGGGCGACCAGCGGGGGCGCCCCGCTCGCGCCGCGCGCGCCTCCGCGCCGCCCAGCGCCCGCGCGCTGCGACAGCCGGCTCCTTGCCCCCGTGGCCCCGAAACCCCGGCTCTCGCCCCGACGCCGGGAACGCCCGCGCGGCGCCGCCGCCGCACCACACCGGAGACAGGGACGGACGGCCAACCGCCGGAACCCGAGACGGCGACGCGACGCCGCCGCCCGGCGCTCCGCCCGACCGCCGCCCGGCCACCGCACCGCCGCGGCTGCCCTCCCGGAGCCGCCGCCGCCGCTTCTCGTCTCGGCCCCTTCCGCAGGCACGCGCCAGGCAGAAGGCGGACGCCGCTGAGCCGGAGGCGACGCCCCCTCTCCCCGCTTCCGCGCGGAGAACGGGACGGGGAACGCCCCTCGGCCGCCCACCCGCCTCGCCTGACCGAGACCGGGAAAGGCGACTGCGAAGCGACGGGCAGGACCCGGGACGGGACAGGCCACGCGGCCGGCCACCGAGCGACCGCCGGCCGGCACGCCGAGCGGCGGCGCCGCCGCCGCCGCTCGGGCCCGGGGGCTGCGCCGCCCCTCCCCTCAGCCGGGGCGGGAAGGGGTGGGGGTGGCAAGCAAGGAGCACGAAGCCGCAAGCGCGCCGCTGCGCGTCCACGGAGACGCGGCGGCCCGAGCAG
>NW_027438064.1:7500-12500 GCF_965140245.1 Athene noctua
GCCCTTTCCGACGCGACCCCAAGTGCCTCATCGATCAGCGAAGGCCACAACGGCCACGGGTCCTGGGACAGCGACAGCCACCGCGCGCCTGCCCTCGGCCACCCGCAAGCGGGCGGGCGGACGACGCGGGGCTCTGCGTGCGAGCGAGCAGGGGCGACATCCGTGACAGGTGCTCCGGCGGCTTCAACACCGGCAGAGCCGGCTCGCCGCGAAGCCTGTCCGACGTGCCCGAGGCCAGCCTCAGTAGGCTACGCCTCCGTACCGGTACCAGTCGAGGGGGTGGGGGACCGGGTGCGCGGGATGTGCCCCGCCACCGCCGCCACCCACCCGCCACGCACAAGGATTCCCTTCAGCCGACTCGGCTGGACCGGGGTAAAGCCGCGACAGGCTCGACTCCGCCGGTCTTCCAGCGTTCAAGTGCCGGCGGCCGCCGCCGGCCACCGGCCTTTGCCCAACAAACGCAGGGAACAGGTTACCCCGGAGGGAAAAAGCCAGGTGTGGAACAGCTCAGGCGGGGGGCCGGGGGAAAGCCGCTGAAGGCTCAGGACACCCCGCCGGCCATCTGCATCCGGCTGCCGGACACCACCACCGGCCAAAAACAAAAAAACGTGCTGTACCCGCATCGCGGGCTCCGGCTTAGGGCCAGAGAGCAAAGGAACCGAGGCGCCGACCAACCTCGCTCACAGCACCGTGCAGACCTCCCCTTCACTGAGCCCGGCTGGTACAAACCAGGGACGCCAGGAGCAGACCGGACACCGCAGGCCGCCCCACGTATGGCATCTGCACCAGGAAAAAAAGAAAGCGGAAAAGAGGACCGAGGCGCCGCCGCCTCGCCTTACCATCATCCGGCTTCTCAGGGGACCAGAGTGGTGGGGGGGGGGGGTAGCCGCTGAAGGCTCGAGACACCCCACCACGGCCATCTGCACCCGGCTGCCAGCCAACACCGGCGGCCAAAAACGTACCGTGCTGTGCCCATGTCACGGGCTCCGGCTTAGGGCCGAGAGAGCAAAGGACCCGAGGAGTCGACTAGCCTTCGCTCACAGCACCGTGCAGACCTCCCTTCACCGAGCCCGGCCGGTAGAAACCAGGGACGCCGAGAGCCGGCCGGACACCACAGGCCGCCCCGCACGTATGGCATACGATACCGGCAACGAAAGGAGTAAACCAAGAACCAGGGAGGCGCCGCCGCCTCTCGCCTTACCATCGTCGGGCTCTCGGGGGGCCGGGGGGGGGGCCACCCACCGGTGGCTCGAGACACACCCCCCCCGGGCCGTCTGCATCCAGCTGCCGGCCACCGCGACCAGCCAAAACCGTGGCGTGCCCATGCCACGGGCTCCGGCTTAAGGCCGGCAAACAAAGGGAGCAGGTGCCGCCGCCGCCACCTCTCCTCCCATCCCCAAGGCCCCCTCAAGGAGCTGGGCAACAGCCCCCGACGGGCTGGAACCGTACGGAGCACCGCTGTGTCAACACACATACCGGCGCTCCCCCCCTCCGCCATCATCGGGCTCTCGGGGGACCGGGGGGGGACGGGGGTAACCACCCACGGTAGTCTCACAGCTCGGCTCCCCCCCCCCAGTATCCAGCGTTCAAGTGCCGCCAGCCGCCTCCGGCCACCGGTCTTCGGCCTCTCCCGTGCACCTCTGCCCGTCCTTTTCTCACCACTCGGCAGCGACCGCCCCAACGCCGCCCGGCTTCGTGCCGTTCGGCATCTCTCTGGGTGCTCTCGGTTCCGTGCACGCTCGCCTGACAGAGCACCGGCTTGAGAACCGTGCCCAATTCCCCGGGGGAAACCACCGTCTGCGGCCGCCCAGCATTCCACTTGGCCGGCTAAGCCGCGTGCCCTCGCTCGGTGGCGCTTGTCTGGAGCAGAGACGCCTCGTGCCCCTATATAAGGAGAATATGGGTCCGCGCCGGAAAGGGGCGCTTAAAGGCAGTGTCTGCCTGCCAGCGGGGGAGGCGCTGCAGAGACGCCGCCTCTTACGATGACCTAACTGGAGGCAGCGCGAAACAGCGACCCCTTGGAGGAACTGCCGGAGCCAACAGGTCTGCCCGCGCTCTAAGTCCCGACGGAGCCGGGTAGACCTGGCAGCCCTTTCTACGGACGCTGAGCCGGCCGCCGGCAACGTGGAGCCGGGTACACCTAGCGGCCACCGCCGGTCGCCTCGGAGGTGGGTAGACCTGACGGCCGCCTCACGCCCCGGAGGCGGGTAGACCTGACGGCCGCCTCACGCCCTGGAAGCGGGTAGACCTGACGGCCGCCACACGCCGCGGAGGCGGGTAGACCTGACGGCCGCCACACGCCCCGGAGGCGGGTAGACCTGACGGCCGCCTCACGCCCCGGAAGCGGGTAGACCTGACGGCCGCCTCACGCCCCGGAGGCGGGTAGACCTGACGGCCGCCTCACGCCCCGGAAGCGGGTAGACCTGACGGCCGCCTCACGCCCCGGAGGCGGGTAGACCTGACGGCCGCCTCACGCCCCGGAGGCGGGTAGACCTGACGGCCGCCTCACGCCGCGGAAGCGGGTAGACCTGACGGCCGCCTCACGCCCCGGAGGCGGGTAGACCTGACGGCCGCCTCACGCCCCGGAGGCGGGTAGACCTGACGGCCGCGTCGCGCCCCGGAGGCGGGTAGACCTGACGGCCGCCTCGCGCCCCGGAGGCGGGTAGACCTGACGGCCGCCACACGCCCCGGAGGCGGGTAGACCTGACGGCCGCCTCACGCCCCGGAGGCGGGTAGACCTGACGGCCGCCTCACGCCCCGGAGGCGGGTAGACCTGACGGCCGCCTCACGCCGCGGAGGCGGGTAGACCTGACGGCCGCCTCACGCCCCGGAGGCGGGTAGACCTGACGGCCGCCACACGCCCCGGAGGCGGGTAGACCTGACGGCCGCCACACGCCCCGGAGGCGGGTAGACCTGACGGCCGCCTCACGCCCCGGAGGCGGGTAGACCTGACGGCCGCCACACGCCCCGGAGGCGGGTAGACCTGACGGCCGCCACACGCCGCGGAGGCGGGTAGACCTGACGGCCGCCTCACGCCGCGGAGGCGGGTAGACCTGACGGCCGCCTCACGCCCCGGAGGCGGGCAGACCTGTCGGCCGCTTCACGCCCCGGAGGCGGGTAGACCTGGCGGCCGCGTCGTGCGAGACATTTTTGTTTCGATAGATGCCAATGAAATCCGAAAAAAAATAAATGAAAAGGGAAATTTTTTTTCTTAACGCACCCCCGCACCCCCGCGCCCCGCCGCGCTCTCATGTGCACGCAGCACCAGCCCCCCCACCCCCCCGCCCCGACCCGTTGGCTGCCATGCAGTCGCTGGCATCATTCGCTGCCCGCCCCCTCGGCCGCCAGTCAGCCCCTCTGCGCCGCGCCACTCCGCGCCGCACGGCGCCGCCCGCCACTCCCCCCCCCCGCTTCCCGCGGCTGCCAGGGGACCCGGCAGAAGCGGCGACGTTCCCCGCACCTCACCCCCAACGGAGACGCCCGTCTCGCTGGAGCGAGTTCGCATCGGGAACCGGGCGCTTTTCGCCGGGTCGGGGTCCCGGCGCTGCCGGGCGGTCCTCGGCTTCAGCTTTTGGTTTCGCAGCGTGGGTTTAGCTTTAGTCTCGGGGGAGGGGGGGTGGGGGGGGGGGTGGGGGTGCGTGTGTGTGTTTTTATTTTGTTTCTTTCCCCCCGCCTTTCGCTGTGCCGCAGAGGCGTGGGCACCGGGCGCCCTTCACCGGGTCCGGGTCCGGGTCCGGGTCCGGGTCCGGGTCCCGGCGTTGCCAGGCGCTCGCTGGCATTCGCGTTTAGGTTTTTTTCGACGGGGTTGGGGTGGGGGGGTGGGAAGGGGGCTCCCGGGCTTTATGTGTGGGAATAGGGGGTGTGGGGGTGTGTGCGCGCGTGTGTGTGTGTGTGTGTGTGTTGTTCGGATTGTTGTTTTGTTGTTTGTTCCCCCCCCCCCCCCCCCCCCGCCGCGACACACACGAGCTCGGACACACACGCAGAGACACAGAGAGAGAGAGAGAGAGAGAGAGAGAGAGCGCGCGCGCGCGAGAGAGAGACACAGGCGCGCACACACACACACGCACACACAGACACAGACACACACACACACACACACGCACGCACGCACGCGCACACACACAGACACCCCCAGCCCCCCACCCCCCCCAGCCCCCCGACCCCCACCGTCGCCCGCGCGCCCGAAGAGCCGTTGGTCCCCGCCCCACCGCTGCAACTCCGGAGCTGCAGGGCGGTGGGTGCGGCCGCCAACCGACCGCAGCCTCCTCGGCGCCGCGGAGCACTACGGCTGGGGGGTGGGGGATCGGGGGCGGTTTCTGTTACACCACCACCACCACCACCACCACCACCCGCCCTCGCTGCTCTCCCTCCCACCCCTTCGGCGTTCGTTTGGCTTTCAACCCGGGGCGGGAACGGAGCAGGCGGGCAGGAGGGCGGGCGGCCGAGCGACCGACTGAGGAAGGCGGGGAGCCGGGCCGCGGGCACGGCGCGGCAGGGACTCGGCAGCTGCGGGGGCTCAGCGTCCAAAACACGCGCCACCCATCATCGCCGCCGCCGGCGGGAGGCCCCTCCGGGCCCCCCGGCACGGAGGCGGCGGCGGCGACGCCGCTGGGTCCTAAGGTCTCCCGCCTTCCTTCCCTGGAGCGGCCAATGTGCTGCTGCTGGTGGAAAGCGGGCCGGAGGTAGGGGGCGGCCGGTCTCCTCGCGAACCCCGGGGGTGGCGGGGGCGGGGGGTGGGGGGGTGGGATGGGGCGGGGGGTGGCGGGGGGGGGGTGGGTGGGCTGGGGGGTGGGGGGGGCGGCCGGTGTCACGGTGAACCTGGTGGCGGGAGGGTTGGGGGGGGGGGGGGGGGGGGGCGGGCTCGTCGCGGGCCAAGCGGCGGTGTTGGGGGGGCGCCGCCGGTCTCACGGAGAAGCACGTGGCGGGTGGGGCGGCTTTGGCGGGATGGGGGGGCGGCCGTATACGCGTGCGCGCGCGGGCAGCCCCAGGCAGACGGCTTC
>NW_027438064.1:20000-22500 GCF_965140245.1 Athene noctua
GCCCGGCCCCGGCGGGACGAGGCTCCGCCAAGCGGGCGTTCCGGGAGCGGGGAGCTTCGGAGCGCTCCCCGAGTCTCCACTTAGGGGGACGAAGGCCCTCGGCCGACACCGACGGGCCTGCGAGGCACCCCAGCCGCGCCGCCGCGGACGCCGCCCGCCCGCCCGCCGAGGCGAGGCGGGGAGGGACGGCGCACCGGCCGGCGATTGATCGTCAAGCGACGCTCAGACAGGCGTAGCCCCGGGAGGAACCCGGGGCCGCAAGTGCGTTCGAAGTGTCGATGATCAATGTGTCCTGCAATTCACATTAATTCTCGCAGCTAGCTGCGTTCTTCATCGACGCACGAGCCGAGTGATCCACCGCTAAGAGTTGTCTGCCTTTCGGCACCGCCCCGCGCGCGCGGAGGGGCCGGGACCGCTCCGCAGAAGCGGCCCCCTTCTCGGACGACGGACCGCCGCCCCACCGACCGACCGACCGCCCCCCTCCGCACGCGCGGAGGGGGCGCGCGACGACCGGCGGGCGACGGTCGCGCCTCGCCTCAGATGACCGTACCGACATCACAACGGAGGGAAGGAAGGGAAGGGTGAAACAAGCTCCGAACGGCAAGGGCCCGGGGAGCCCGCGCTCCCGACCGACCTGGGGAAACAACAAGCACCTTGCTCGCTTCGGAGGCGGCCCAGGCGCCCGGGCTCGGCCCGGCCTCCGCACGGAGGGCCGGCGGCGCGTCCGACCGCGCGCCCGGACCTGCACCCGCCTCTCGCTCGCGCGGAGGGGGGAAACCACAGACGCTGACCGCCGCGCGGGCGACCAGCGGGGGCGCCCCGCTCGCGCCGCGCGCGCCTCCGCGCCGCCCAGCGCCCGCGCGCTGCGACAGCCGGCTCCTTGCCCCCGTGGCCCCGAAACCCCGGCTCTCGCCCCGACGCCGGGAACGCCCGCGCGGCGCCGCCGCCGCACCACACCGGAGACAGGGACGGACGGCCAACCGCCGGAACCCGAGACGGCGACGCGACGCCGCCGCCCGGCGCTCCGCCCGACCGCCGCCCGGCCACCGCACCGCCGCGGCTGCCCTCCCGGAGCCGCCGCCGCCGCTTCTCGTCTCGGCCCCTTCCGCAGGCACGCGCCAGGCAGAAGGCGGACGCCGCTGAGCCGGAGGCGACGCCCCCTCTCCCCGCTTCCGCGCGGAGAACGGGACGGGGAACGCCCCTCGGCCGCCCACCCGCCTCGCCTGACCGAGACCGGGAAAGGCGACTGCGAAGCGACGGGCAGGACCCGGGACGGGACAGGCCACGCGGCCGGCCACCGAGCGACCGCCGGCCGGCACGCCGAGCGGCGGCGCCGCCGCCGCCGCTCGGGCCCGGGGGCTGCGCCGCCCCTCCCCTCAGCCGGGGCGGGAAGGGGTGGGGGTGGCAAGCAAGGAGCACGAAGCCGCAAGCGCGCCGCTGCGCGTCCACGGAGACGCGGCGGCCCGAGCAGGCCGCCCCGCCCGGCGAGACCCCCGACCGTGGGGGAATCGCCATCGCCCCCGACGGCGAGAGAGCCCGCGCTCCCCGCCGGGGGGGGGGGAGGTTCCCCTTCGCGTTTCGAGGGCGAGGCAGGCCGGCTGCGGCCGACCGAACGCCGCCGGTCTCGCCGCCGAGACCGGACCGCGGAGAAGGGGGGGCAGGGGGGACACCCCTCCCCGGCGCGGCCGCCCGAGGGGACAAAAAGCCCACGGCGTGGGCGGCGGCCGCCATGGCCAGGGCCTGCACGAGAGCGACTCCCGCCCCTGGAGGCTCAACCGCCGCACACGGCCGGGGCCCGCCCCTGCGGGTCGCACCGAGCCGCCCGAGTCTTTAAACCTCCGCCCGGCTCCGCGGCCTTCGACCCCCGGGCTCAGCCGAGGGAGGGCCGCGGAGGCGCGGACGCTAGGTACCTGGCCCTGGGGTGAGGGAAACATCCTCAAGGGCCCCGCGGGGGTGCCTCCCCCGCTGCCGCCATCGGGGGAGCGTCCGCCCGCGGGGGCGCGCCCGACATCCGCCACCACCACCACGTCCTCCTGGCCCGGGGCCCGAGGTTTCCCTCAGTATCCCGGCGCTGCGCCCGGGAGGAGAGCCGTGGCTCGGGCCGCCCGCTGGCGCGCGGGACACGGCCCGGCGCGGGAACTCGCCCGCCGGCCCGAGGGCCGGCGCCACGCACCCGAGCCCGGAACGCCCAGAGGCCTCGGCCCTGCACGCGGCCGGCCGGCCCCCCGGCGGGCTTGCTCCGCAGCAAGCCCGCCACAGTGCGGGCAGGAAGGATCGGGGGAGACGCCTCCCCCGACCCCGGCGAGGCCTGCTCTGCCCGCCGCCCCTCTCGCCGGGCTGGCGCCGGCCGCGCCCAGCCCGTCACCGCCAACGGCTCGCGCCGGTCCCCTCTCCCTCTCCTGCGCGCGCCCGAGCGCCGGGGGCTTTCCGCTCGGCCGGCCGGGGTTCCCGCCTCCACGCGCCCCCACCACACCGGCGGCCACCCCCTCTTCCCCCTACG
>NW_027438064.1:27500-32500 GCF_965140245.1 Athene noctua
GCCTTCGCTCACAGCACCGTGCAGACCTCCCTTCACCGAGCCCGGCCGGTAGAAACCAGGGACGCCGAGAGCCGGCCGGACACCACAGGCCGCCCCGCACGTATGGCATACGATACCGGCAACGAAAGGAGTAAACCAAGAACCAGGGAGGCGCCGCCGCCTCTCGCCTTACCATCGTCGGGCTCTCGGGGGGCCGGGGGGGGGGCCACCCACCGGTGGCTCGAGACACACCCCCCCCGGGCCGTCTGCATCCAGCTGCCGGCCACCGCGACCAGCCAAAACCGTGGCGTGCCCATGCCACGGGCTCCGGCTTAAGGCCGGCAAACAAAGGGAGCAGGTGCCGCCGCCGCCACCTCTCCTCCCATCCCCAAGGCCCCCTCAAGGAGCTGGGCAACAGCCCCCGACGGGCTGGAACCGTACGGAGCACCGCTGTGTCAACACACATACCGGCGCTCCCCCCCTCCGCCATCATCGGGCTCTCGGGGGACCGGGGGGGGACGGGGGTAACCACCCACGGTAGTCTCACAGCTCGGCTCCCCCCCCCCAGTATCCAGCGTTCAAGTGCCGCCAGCCGCCTCCGGCCACCGGTCTTCGGCCTCTCCCGTGCACCTCTGCCCGTCCTTTTCTCACCACTCGGCAGCGACCGCCCCAACGCCGCCCGGCTTCGTGCCGTTCGGCATCTCTCTGGGTGCTCTCGGTTCCGTGCACGCTCGCCTGACAGAGCACCGGCTTGAGAACCGTGCCCAATTCCCCGGGGGAAACCACCGTCTGCGGCCGCCCAGCATTCCACTTGGCCGGCTAAGCCGCGTGCCCTCGCTCGGTGGCGCTTGTCTGGAGCAGAGACGCCTCGTGCCCCTATATAAGGAGAATATGGGTCCGCGCCGGAAAGGGGCGCTTAAAGGCAGTGTCTGCCTGCCAGCGGGGGAGGCGCTGCAGAGACGCCGCCTCTTACGATGACCTAACTGGAGGCAGCGCGAAACAGCGACCCCTTGGAGGAACTGCCGGAGCCAACAGGTCTGCCCGCGCTCTAAGTCCCGACGGAGCCGGGTAGACCTGGCAGCCCTTTCTACGGACGCTGAGCCGGCCGCCGGCAACGTGGAGCCGGGTACACCTAGCGGCCACCGCCGGTCGCCTCGGAGGTGGGTAGACCTGACGGCCGCCTCACGCCCCGGAGGCGGGTAGACCTGACGGCCGCCTCACGCCCTGGAAGCGGGTAGACCTGACGGCCGCCACACGCCGCGGAGGCGGGTAGACCTGACGGCCGCCACACGCCCCGGAGGCGGGTAGACCTGACGGCCGCCTCACGCCCCGGAAGCGGGTAGACCTGACGGCCGCCTCACGCCCCGGAGGCGGGTAGACCTGACGGCCGCCTCACGCCCCGGAAGCGGGTAGACCTGACGGCCGCCTCACGCCCCGGAGGCGGGTAGACCTGACGGCCGCCTCACGCCCCGGAGGCGGGTAGACCTGACGGCCGCCTCACGCCGCGGAAGCGGGTAGACCTGACGGCCGCCTCACGCCCCGGAGGCGGGTAGACCTGACGGCCGCCTCACGCCCCGGAGGCGGGTAGACCTGACGGCCGCGTCGCGCCCCGGAGGCGGGTAGACCTGACGGCCGCCTCGCGCCCCGGAGGCGGGTAGACCTGACGGCCGCCACACGCCCCGGAGGCGGGTAGACCTGACGGCCGCCTCACGCCCCGGAGGCGGGTAGACCTGACGGCCGCCTCACGCCCCGGAGGCGGGTAGACCTGACGGCCGCCTCACGCCGCGGAGGCGGGTAGACCTGACGGCCGCCTCACGCCCCGGAGGCGGGTAGACCTGACGGCCGCCACACGCCCCGGAGGCGGGTAGACCTGACGGCCGCCACACGCCCCGGAGGCGGGTAGACCTGACGGCCGCCTCACGCCCCGGAGGCGGGTAGACCTGACGGCCGCCACACGCCCCGGAGGCGGGTAGACCTGACGGCCGCCACACGCCGCGGAGGCGGGTAGACCTGACGGCCGCCTCACGCCGCGGAGGCGGGTAGACCTGACGGCCGCCTCACGCCCCGGAGGCGGGCAGACCTGTCGGCCGCTTCACGCCCCGGAGGCGGGTAGACCTGGCGGCCGCGTCGTGCGAGACATTTTTGTTTCGATAGATGCCAATGAAATCCGAAAAAAAATAAATGAAAAGGGAAATTTTTTTTCTTAACGCACCCCCGCACCCCCGCGCCCCGCCGCGCTCTCATGTGCACGCAGCACCAGCCCCCCCACCCCCCCGCCCCGACCCGTTGGCTGCCATGCAGTCGCTGGCATCATTCGCTGCCCGCCCCCTCGGCCGCCAGTCAGCCCCTCTGCGCCGCGCCACTCCGCGCCGCACGGCGCCGCCCGCCACTCCCCCCCCCCGCTTCCCGCGGCTGCCAGGGGACCCGGCAGAAGCGGCGACGTTCCCCGCACCTCACCCCCAACGGAGACGCCCGTCTCGCTGGAGCGAGTTCGCATCGGGAACCGGGCGCTTTTCGCCGGGTCGGGGTCCCGGCGCTGCCGGGCGGTCCTCGGCTTCAGCTTTTGGTTTCGCAGCGTGGGTTTAGCTTTAGTCTCGGGGGAGGGGGGGTGGGGGGGGGGGTGGGGGTGCGTGTGTGTGTTTTTATTTTGTTTCTTTCCCCCCGCCTTTCGCTGTGCCGCAGAGGCGTGGGCACCGGGCGCCCTTCACCGGGTCCGGGTCCGGGTCCGGGTCCGGGTCCGGGTCCCGGCGTTGCCAGGCGCTCGCTGGCATTCGCGTTTAGGTTTTTTTCGACGGGGTTGGGGTGGGGGGGTGGGAAGGGGGCTCCCGGGCTTTATGTGTGGGAATAGGGGGTGTGGGGGTGTGTGCGCGCGTGTGTGTGTGTGTGTGTGTGTTGTTCGGATTGTTGTTTTGTTGTTTGTTCCCCCCCCCCCCCCCCCCCCGCCGCGACACACACGAGCTCGGACACACACGCAGAGACACAGAGAGAGAGAGAGAGAGAGAGAGAGAGAGCGCGCGCGCGCGAGAGAGAGACACAGGCGCGCACACACACACACGCACACACAGACACAGACACACACACACACACACACGCACGCACGCACGCGCACACACACAGACACCCCCAGCCCCCCACCCCCCCCAGCCCCCCGACCCCCACCGTCGCCCGCGCGCCCGAAGAGCCGTTGGTCCCCGCCCCACCGCTGCAACTCCGGAGCTGCAGGGCGGTGGGTGCGGCCGCCAACCGACCGCAGCCTCCTCGGCGCCGCGGAGCACTACGGCTGGGGGGTGGGGGATCGGGGGCGGTTTCTGTTACACCACCACCACCACCACCACCACCACCCGCCCTCGCTGCTCTCCCTCCCACCCCTTCGGCGTTCGTTTGGCTTTCAACCCGCGGCGGGAACGGAGCAGGCGGGCAGGAGGGCGGGCGGCCGAGCGACCGACTGAGGAAGGCGGGGAGCCGGGCCGCGGGCACGGCGCGGCAGGGACTCGGCAGCTGCGGGGGCTCAGCGTCCAAAACACGCGCCACCCATCATCGCCGCCGCCGGCGGGAGGCCCCTCCGGGCCCCCCGGCACGGAGGCGGCGGCGGCGACGCCGCTGGGTCCTAAGGTCTCCCGCCTTCCTTCCCTGGAGCGGCCAATGTGCTGCTGCTGGTGGAAAGCGGGCCGGAGGTAGGGGGCGGCCGGTCTCCTCGCGAACCCCGGGGGTGGCGGGGGCGGGGGGTGGGGGGGTGGGATGGGGCGGGGGGTGGCGGGGGGGGGGTGGGTGGGCTGGGGGGTGGGGGGGGCGGCCGGTGTCACGGTGAACCTGGTGGCGGGAGGGTTGGGGGGGGGGGGGGGGGGGGGCGGGCTCGTCGCGGGCCAAGCGGCGGTGTTGGGGGGGCGCCGCCGGTCTCACGGAGAAGCACGTGGCGGGTGGGGCGGCTTTGGCGGGATGGGGGGGCGGCCGTATACGCGTGCGCGCGCGGGCAGCCCCAGGCAGACGGCTTCGGGCCGGGCAGCTTGTGGGGGTGCGGGGCAGGCGGGCGCACGTGCGTGGGCAGAGCGTGAGCTCCTGAACCGTTTCTGAATCGATGCCCTAGCGCTGGTCAGGCTTCCGCTTGACCTCTCCGTTCGTGATTCTCGTCGCGTGTTTTCAGGTCCGCGTTCGATCCCGTCTCAGCCGAACTCTTCCCTGCCGGTTCCGACCCTCGCGTCCGTACGCTAGCCGGCAGCTGCGCTGGCCCCGTCGCCTCCCCAGTTGAAGGTGAGATCACGAGGGGCGCTGCATAAGCCAGGCCTCGCCTCGCCGCCGGCCTGCCTACCGGCTCGAAAGCTGCAGGAGACCCCCTCGCGTGAGAGCCCACCAGCCACGGCCCGGCCCAGGCCCATCACGTCCTAGTCCAGGCGTGACTTCGCCGCGAGAGGCTCAGGCCACGGCCTGCTCCCTGCCTTGGAGCTACGCGGGTGCCCGTGTCATCCCGAGCCGCCGCCTGCTTCAAGCCAGGGCCCGCTCGGGCACGGCGTGACGTCACAGGCAGCTCGGGAGCCCGGGCCCGGAAGCGCCCTGTTACCCCTCCTCGGCTACTTGTGACGTCACAAGGGGCAGGCGGCGGGGAGCGCGGGGGCTGCCGGGAGGGGGTGGCGGGAATGCCGGCCAGAGACCCGGCCGTGCTGGGACCCCACGCGGACGCAGACACCGGTCGATGCCAGCGGTCGCACGGCGGCCAGCGGGTCCGGGCAGGGCAGCGGCGTGAGCACCGCAGGGGGAGGCGGCTGTAGAAAAAAAAAAAACAACTAATTTTTCCTTTTCATCTCTCTTTTCCCGTTTCTGTGGTGGCTGCGATCGCAACCCAGAAAAGACGACGACGGCACGGGGCGGGAGGTTGCAGCTTCATGCCTTGTATTACAGGCGCTGCAATCTCGGACGAGCGGAGGGTAAAAAACCGAAATGACACGCTCCTCTCACCCCCACCGCCGCCAACCGGCAGCCCTGCACCTCGCCGAGAGAAGCACGTACGCTTAAATCTGGGGAGCCCG
>NW_027438065.1:0-35000 GCF_965140245.1 Athene noctua
TGTACGTTTGCACTTCCCCGCCACAGGGAAGCTGCTAGCCGGGAATTCTCTGCCTGGTTCTACCCGCTGCCCGGAACGCTACGCAGGGCAAAAGCGGTTCTCGTCCTCCGTGCTTGCTTTTTCTCAGAAAGAGCCGTGGTGTGCGTTTTCGCCGGAAAACGCGTTTTCGGCCGAAAACGTGTACGTTTGCACTTCCCCGCCACAGGGAAGCTGCTAGCCGGGAATTCTCTGCCTGGTTCTACCCGCTGCCCGGAACGCTACGCAGGGCAAAAGCGGTTCTCGTCCTCCGTGCTTGCTTTTTCTCAGAAAGAGCCGTGGTGTGCGTTTTCGCCGGAAAACGCGTTTTCGGCCGAAAACGTGTACGTTTGCACTTCCCCGCCACAGGGAAGCTGCTAGCCGGGAATTCTCTGCCTGGTTCTACCCGCTGCCCGGAACGCTACGCAGGGCAAAAGCGGTTCTCGTCCTCCGTGCTTGCTTTTTCTCAGAAAGAGCCGTGGTGTGCGTTTTCGCCGGAAAACGCGTTTTCGGTTGAAAACGTGTACGTTTGCACTTCCCCGCCACAGGGAAGCTGCTAGCCGGGAATTCTCTGCCTGGTTCTACCCGCTGCCCGGAACGCTACGCAGGGCAAAAGCGGTTCTCGTCCTCCGTGCTTGCTTTTTCTCAGAAAGAGCCGTGGTGTGCGTTTTCGCCGGAAAACGCGTTTTCGGCCGAAAACGTGTACGTTTGCACTTCCCCGCCACAGGGAAGCTGCTAGCCGGGAATTCTCTGCCTGGTTCTACCCGCTGCCCGGAACGCTACGCAGGGCAAAAGCGGTTCTCGTCCTCCGTGCTTGCTTTTTCTCAGAAAGAGCCGTGGTGTGCGTTTTCGCCGGAAAACGCGTTTTCGGCCGAAAACGTGTACGTTGGCTCTTCCCGGCCACAGGGAAGCTGCTAGCCGGGAATTCTCTGCCTGGTTCTACCCGCTGCCCGGAACGCTACGCAGGGCAAAAGCGGTTCTCGTCCTCCGTGCTTGCTTTTTCTCAGAAAGAGCCGTGGTGTGCGTTTTCGCCGGAAAACGCGTTTTCGGCCGAAAACGTGTACGTTTGCACTTCCCGCCACAGGGAAGCTGCTACCAGGGAATTCGCTGCCTGATTCTACCCGCTGCCCGGAACGCTACGCAGGGCAAAAGCGGTTCTCGTCCTCCGTGCTTGCTTTTTCTCAGAAAGAGCCGTGGTGTGCGGTTTTCGCCGGAAAACGCGTTTTCGGCCGAAAACGTGTACGTTTGCACTTCCCGGCCACAGGGAAGCTGCTAGACGGGAATTCTCTGCCTGGTTCTACCCGCTGCCCGGAACGCTACGCAGGGCAAAAGCGATTCTCGTCCTCCGTGCTTGCTTTTTCTCAGAAAGAGCCGTGGTGTGCGTTTTCGCCGCAAAACGCGTTTTCGGCCGAAAACGTGTACGTTTGCACTTCCCGGCCACAGGGAAGCTGCTAGCCGGGAATTCTCTGCCTGGTTCTACCCGCTGCCCGGAACGCTACTCAGGGAAAAAGCGATTCTCGTCCTCCGTGCTTGCTTTTTCTCAGAAAGAGCCGTGGTGTGCGTTTTCGCC
Source organism: Athene noctua (assembly GCF_965140245.1). NCBI lineage: Eukaryota > Metazoa > Chordata > Aves > Strigiformes > Strigidae > Athene > Athene noctua. The sequence goes on from NW_027438065.1 coordinate 1,586, forward strand.
GTAAACGCGTTTTCGGCCGAAAACGTGTACGTTTGCACTTCCCCGCCACAGGGAAGCTGCTAGCCGGGAATTCTCTGCCTGGTTCTACCCGCTGCCCGGAACGCTACGCAGGGCAAAAGCGATTCTCGTCCTCCGTGCTTGCTTTTTCTCAGAAAGAGCCGTGGTGTGCGTTTTCGCCGCAAAACGCGTTTTCGGCCGAAAACGTGTACGTTTGCACTTCCCGGCCACAGGGAAGCTGCTAGACGGGAATTCTCTGCCTGGTTCTACCCGCTGCCCGGAACGCTACGCAGGGCAAAAGCGATTCTCGTCCTCCGTGCTTGCTTTTTCTCAGAAAGAGCCGTGGTGTGCGTTTTCGCCGCAAAACGCGTTTTCGGCCGAAAACGTGTACGTTTGCACTTCCCGGCCACAGGGAAGCTGCTAGCCGGGAATTCTCTGCCTGGTTCTACCCGCTGCCCGGAACGCTACTCAGGGAAAAAGCGATTCTCGTCCTCCGTGCTTGCTTTTTCTCAGAAAGAGCCGTGGTGTGCGTTTTCGCCGTAAACGCGTTTTCGGCCGAAAACGTGTACGTTTGCACTTCCCCGCCACAGGGAAGCTGCTAGCCGGGAATTCTCTGCCTGTTCTACCCGCTGCCCGGAACGCTACGCAGGGCAAAAGCGATTCTCGTCCTCCGTGCTTGCTTTTTCTCAGAAAGAGCCGTGGTGTGCGTTTTCGCCGCAAAACGCGTTTTCGGCCGAAAACGTGTACGTTTGCACTTCCCCGCCACAGGGAAGCTGCTAGCCGGGAATTCGCTGCCTATTTCTACCCGCTGCTCGGAACGCTACGCAGGGCAAAAGCGATTCTCGTCCTCCGTGCTTGCTTTTTCTCAGAAAGAGCCGTGGTGTGCGTTTTCGCCGCAAAACGCGTTTTCGGCCGAAAACGTGTACGTTTGCACTTCCCGGCCACAGGGAAGCTGCTAGCCGGGAATTCACTGCCTGGTTCTACCCGCTGCCCGGAACGCTACGCAGGGCAAAAGCGATTCTCGTCCTCCGTGCTTGCTTTTTCTCAGAAAGAGCCGTGGTGTGCGTTTTCGCCGCAAAACGCGTTTTCGGCCGAAAACGTGTACGTTTGCACTTCCCCGCCACAGGGAAGCTGCTAGCCGGGAATTCGCTGCCTATTTCTACCCGCTGCTCGGAACGCTACGCAGGGCAAAAGCGATTCTCGTCCTCCGTGCTTGCTTTTTCTCAGAAAGAGCCGTGGTGTGCGTTTTCGCCGGAATACGCGTTTTCGGCCGAAAACGTGTACGTTTGCACTTCCCGGCCACAGGGAGCTGCTAGCCGGGAATTCTCTGCCTGGTTCTACCCGCTGCCCGGAACGCTACGCAGGGCAAAAGCGATTCTCGTCCTCCGTGCTTGCTTTTTCTCAGAAAGAGCCGTGGTGTGCGTTTTCGCCGGAAAACGCGTTTTCGGCCGAAAACGTGTACGTTTGCACTTCCCAGCCACAGGGAAGCTGCTAGCCGGGAATTCTCTGCCTGGTTCTACCCGCTGCCCGGAACGCTACGCAGGGCAAAAGCAATTCTCGTCCTCCGTGCTTGCTTTTTCTCAGAAAGAGCCGTGGTGTGCGTTTTAGCCGGAAAACGCGTTTTCGGCCGAAAACGTGTACGTTTGCACTTCCCCGCCACAGGGAAGCTGCTAGCCGGGAATTCGCTGCCTATTTCTACCCGCTGCTCGGAACGCTACGCAGGGCAAAAGCGATTCTCGTCCTCCGTGCTTGCTTTTTCTCAGAAAGAGCCGTGGTGTGCGTTTTCGCCGGAAAACGCGTTTTCGGCCGAAAACGTGTACGTTTGCTCTTCCCGGCCACAGGGAAGCTGCTAGCCGGGAATTCTCTGCCTGGTTCTACCCGCTGCCCGGAACGCTACGCAGGGCAAAAGCGGTTCTCGTCCTCCGTGCTTGCTTTTTCTCAGAAAGAGCCGTGGTGTGCGTTTTCGCCGGTAAACGCGTTTTCGGCCGAAAACGTGTACGTTTGCACTTCCCAGCCACAGGGAAACTGCTAGCCGGGAATTCTCTGCCTGGTTCTACCCGCTGCCCGGAACGCTACGCAGGGCAAAAGCGATTCTCGTCCTCCGTGCTTGCTTTTTCTCAGAAAGAGCCGTGGTGTGCGTTTTCGCCGGAAAACGCGTTTTCGGCCGAAAACGTGTACGTTTGCACTTCCCGGCCACAGGGAAGCTGCTAGCCGGGAATTCTCTGCCTGGTTCTACCCGCTGCCCGGAACGCTACGCAGGGCAAAAGCGATTCTCGTCCTCCGTGCTTGCTTTTTCTCAGAAAGAGCCGTGGTGTGCGTTTTCGCCGGAAAACGCGTTTTCGGCCGAAAACGTGTACGTTTGCACTTCCCCGCCACAGGGAAGCTGCTAGCCGGGAATTCTCTGCCTGGTTCTACCCGCTGCCCGGAACGCTACGCAGGGCAAAAGCGATTCTCGTCCTCCGTGCTTGCTTTTTCTCAGAAAGAGCCGTGGTGTGCGTTTTCGCCGGAAAACGCGTTTTCGGACGAAAACGTGTACGTTTGCACTTCCCCGCCACAGGGAAGCTGCTAGCCGGGAATTCTCTGCCTGGTTCTACCCGCTGCCCGGAACACTATGCAGGGCAAAAGCGATTCTCGTCCTCCGTGCTTGCTTTTTCTCAGAAAGAGCCGTGGTGTGCGTTTTCGCGGGAAAACGTGTTTTCGGCCGAAAACGTGTACATTTGCACTTCCCGGCCACAGGGAAGCTGCTAGCCGGGAATTCTCTGCCTGGTTCTACCCGCTGCCCGGAACGCTACGCAGGGCAAAAGCGATTCTCGTCCTCCGTGCTTGCTTTTTCTCAGAAAGAGCCGTGGTGTGCGTTTTCGCCGGAAAACGCGTTTTCGGCCGAAAACATGTACGTTTGCACTTCCCCGCCACAGGGAAGCTGCTACCAGGGAATTCGCTGCCTGATTCTACCCGCTGCCCGGAACGCTACGCAGGGCAAAAGCGATTCTCGTCCTCCGTGCTTGCTTTTTCTCAGAAAGAGCCGTGGTGTGCGTTTTCGCCGGAAAAAGCGTTTTCGGCCGAAAACGTGTACGTTTGCACTTCCCCGCCACAGGGAAGCTGCTAGCCGGGAATTCTCTGCCTGGTTCTACCCGCTGCCGGGAACGCTACGCAGGGCAAAAGCGATTCTCGTCCTCCGTGCTTGCTTTTTCTCAGAAAGAGCCGTGGTGTGCGTTTTCGCCGGAAAACGCGTTTTCGGCCGAAAACGTGTACGTTGGCTCTTCCCGGCCACAGGGAAGCTGCTAGCCGGGAATTCTCTGCCTGGTTCTACCCGCTGCCCGGAACGCTACGCAGGGCAAAAGCGGTTCTCGTCCTCCGTGCTTGCTTTGTCTCAGAAAGAGCCGTGGTGTGCGTTTTCGCCGGAAAACACGTTTTCGGCCGAAAACGTGTACGTTTGCACTTCCCAGCCACAGGGAAGCTGCTAGCAGGGAATTCTCTGCCTGGTTCTACCCGCTGCCCGGAACAATACGCAGGGCAAAAGCGATTCTCGTCCTCCGTGCTTGCTTTTTCTCAGAAAGAGCCGTGGTGTGCGTTTTCGCGGGAAAACGCGTTTTAGCCCGAAAACGTGTACGTTTGCACATCCCCGCCTCAGGGAAGCTGCTAGCCGGGAATTCTCTGCCTGGTTCTACCCGCTGCACGGAACTCTACGCAGGGCAAAAGCGATTCTCGTCCTCCGTGCTTGCTTTTTCTCAGAAAGAGCCGTGGTGTGCGTTTTCGCCGGAAAACGCGTTTTCGGCCGAAAACGTGTACGTTTGCACTTCCCCGCCACAGGGAAGCTGCTAGCCGGGAATTCTCTGCCTGGTTCTACCCGCTGCCCGCAACGCTACGCAGGGCAAAAGCGATTCTCGTCCTCCGTGCTTGCTTTTTCTCAGAAAGAGCCGTGGTGTGCGTTTTCGCCGGAAAACGCGCTTTCGGCCGAAAACGTGTACGTTTGCACTTCCCCGCCACAGGGAAGCTGCTAGACGGGAATTCTCTGCCTGGTTCTACCCGCTGCCCGGAACACTACGCAGGGCAAAAGCGATTCTCGTCCTCCGTGCTTGCTTTTTCTCAGAAAGAGCCGTGGTGTGCGTTTTCGCCGGAAAACGCGTTTTCGGCCGAAAACGTGTACGTTTGCACTTCCCAGCCACAGGGAAGCTGCTAGCCGGGAATTCTCTGCCTGGTTCTACCCGCTGCCCGGAACACTACGCAGGGCAAAAGCGATTCTCGTCCTCCGTGCTTGCTTTTTCTCAGAAAGAGCCGTGGTGTGCGTTTTCGCGGGAAAACGCGTTTTCGCCCGAAAACGTGTACGTTTGCACTTCCCCGCCACAGGGAAGCTGCTAGCCGGGAATTCTCTGCCTGGTTCTACCCGCTGCCCGGAACGCTACGCAGGGCAAAAGCGATTCTCGTCCTCCGTGCTTGCTTTTTCTCAGAAAGAGCCGTGGTGTGCGTTTTAGCCGGAAAACGCGTTTTCGGCCGAAAACGTGTACGTTTGCACTTCCCGGCCACAGGGAAGCTGCTAGCCGGGAATTCTCTGCCTGGTTCTACCCGCTGCCCGGAACGCTACGCAGGGCAAAAGCGATTCTCGTCCTCCGTGCTTGCTTTTTCTCAGAAAGAGCCGTGGTGTGCGTTTTCGCCGGAAAACGCGTTTTCGGCCGAAAACGTGTACGTTTGCACTTCCCGGCCACAGGGAAGCTGCTAGCCGGGAATTCACTGCCTGGTTCTACCCGCTGCCCGGAACGCTACGCAGGGCAAAAGCGATTCTCGTCCTCCGTGCTTGCTTTTTCTCAGAAAGAGCTGTGGTGTGCGTTTTCGCCGGAAAACGCGTTTTCGGCCGAAAACGTGTACGTTTGCACTTCCCGGCCACAGGGAAGCTGCTAGACGGGAATTCTCTGCCTGGTTCTAACCGCTGCCCGGAACGCTACGCAGGGCAAAAGCGATTCTCGTCCTCCGTGCTTGCTTTTTCTCAGAAAGAGCCGTGGTGTGCGTTTTCGCCGGAAAACGCGTTTTCGGCCGAAAACGTGTACGTTTGCACTTCCCCGCCACAGGGAAGCTGCTAGCCGGGAATTCTCTGCCTGGTTCTACCCGCTGCCCGGAACGCTACGCAGGGCAAAAGCGATTCTCGTCCTCCGTGCTTGCTTTTTCTCAGAAAGAGCCGTGGTGTGCGTTTTCGCCGGAAAACGCGTTTTCGGCCGAAAACGTGTACGTTTGCACTTCCCGGCCACAGGGAAGCTGCTAGCCGGGAATTCACTGCCTGGTTCTACCCGCTGCCCGGAACGCTACGCAGGGTAAAAGCGATTCTCGTCCTCCGTGCTTGCTTTTTCTCAGAAAGAGCCGTGGTGTGCGTTTTCGCCGGAAAACGTGTTTTCGGCCGAAAACGTGTACGTTTGCACTTCCCGGCCACAGGGAAGCTGCTAGCCGGGAATTCTCTGCCTGGTTCTACCCGCTGCCCGGAACGCTACGCAGGGCAAAAGCGATTCTCGTCCTCCGTGCTTGCTTTTTCTCAGAAAGAGCCGTGGTGTGCGTTTTCGCCGGAAAACGTGTTTTCGGCCAAAAACGTTTACGTTTGCACTTCCCGGCCACAGGGAAGCTGCTAGACGGGAATTCTCTGCCTGGTTCTACCCGCTGCCCGGAACGCTACGCAGGGCAAAAGCGATTCTCGTCCTCCGTGCTTGCTTTTTCTCAGAAAGAGCCGTGGTGTGCGTTTTCGCCGGAAAACGCGTTTTCGGCCGAAAACGTGTACGTTTGCACTTCCCCGCCACAGGGAAGCTGCTAGCCGGGAATTCTCTGCCTCGTTCTACCCGCTGCCCGGAACGCTACGCAGGGCAAAAGCGATTCTCGTCCTCCGTGCTTGCTTTTTCTCAGAAAGAGCCGTGGTGTGCGTTTTCGCCGCAAAACGCGTTTTCGGCCGAAAACGTGTACGTTTGCACTTCCCGGCCACAGGGAAGCTGCTAGCCGGGAATTCACTGCCTGGTTCTACCCGCTGCCCGGAACGCTACGCAGGGCAAAAGCGATTCTCGTCCTCCGTGCTTGCTTTTTCTCAGAAAGAGCCGTGGTGTGCGTTTTCGCCGGAAAACGCGTTTTCGGCCGAAAACGTGTACGTTTGCACTTCCCCGCCACAGGGAAGCTGCTAGCGGGGAATTCTCTGCCTGGTTCTACCCGCTGCCCGGAACACTATGCAGGGCAAAAGCGATTCTCGTCCTCCGTGCTTGCTTTTTCTCAGAAAGAGCCGTGGTGTGCGTTTTCGCGGGAAAACGTGTTTTCGGCCGAAAACGTGTACATTTGCACTTCCCGGCCACAGGGAAGCTGCTAGCCGGGAATTCTCTGCCTGGTTCTACCCGCTGCCCGGAACGCTACGCAGGGCAAAAGCGATTCTCGTCCTCCGTGCTTGCTTTTTCTCAGAAAGAGCCGTGGTGTGCGTTTTCGCCGGAAAACGCGTTTTCGGCCGAAAACGTGTACGTTTGCACTTCCCCGCCACAGGGAAGCTGCTACCAGGGAATTCGCTGCCTGATTCTACCCGCTGCCCGGAACGCTACGCAGGGCAAAAGCGATTCTCGTCCTCCGTGCTTGCTTTTTCTCAGAAAGAGCCGTGGTGTGCGTTTTCGCCGGAAAACGCGTTTTCGGCCGAAAACGTGTACGTTTGCACTTCCCGGCCACAGGGAAGCTGCTAGACGGGAATTCTCTGCCTGGTTCTACCCGCTGCCCGGAACGCTACGCAGGGCAAAAGCGATTCTCGTCCTCCGTGCTTGCTTTTTCTCAGAAAGAGCCGTGGTGTGCGTTTTCGCCGCAAAACGCGTTTTCGGCCGAAAACGTGTACGTTTGCACTTCCCGGCCACAGGGAAGCTGCTAGCCGGGAATTCTCTGCCTGGTTCTACCCGCTGCCCGGAACGCTACTCAGGGAAAAAGCGATTCTCGTCCTCCGTGCTTGCTTTTTCTCAGAAAGAGCCGTGGTGTGCGTTTTCGCCGTAAACGCGTTTTCGGCCGAAAACGTTTACGTTTGCACTTCCCCGCCACAGGGAAGCTGCTAGACGGGAATTCTCTGCCTGGTTCTACCCGCTGCCCGGAACGCTACGCAGGGCAAAAGCGATTCTCGTCCTCCGTGCTTGCTTTTTCTCAGAAAGAGCCGTGGTGTGCGTTTTCGCCGGAAAACGCGTTTTCGGCCGAAAACGTGTACGTTTGCACTTCCCGGCCACAGGGAAGCTGCTAGACGGGAATTCTCTGACTGGTTCTACCCGCTGCCCGGAACGCTACGCAGGGCAAAAGCGATTCTCGTCCTCCGTGCTTGCTTTTTCTCAGAAAGAGCCGTGGTGTGCGTTTTCGCCGGAAAACGCGTTTTCGGCCGAAAACGTGTACGTTTGCACTTCCCCGCCACAGGGAAGCTGCTAGCCGGGAATTCGCTGCCTATTTCTACCCGCTGCTCGGAACGCTACGCAGGGCAAAAACGATTCTCGTCCTCCGTGCTTGCTTTTTCTCAGAAAGAGCCGTGGTGTGCGTTTTCGCCGGAAAACGCGTTTTCGGCCGAAAACGTGTACGTTTGCACTTCCCGGCCACAGGGAAGCTGCTAGCCGGGAATTCTCTGCCTGGTTCTACCCGCTGCCCGGAACGCTACGCAGGGCAAAAGCGATTCTCGTCCTCCGTGCTTGCTTTTTCTCAGAAAGAGCCGTGGTGTGCGTTTTCGCCGGAAAACGCGTTTTCGGCCGAAAACGTGTACGTTTGCACTTCCCAGCCACAGGGAAGCTGCTAGCCGGGAATTCTCTGCCTGGTTCTACCCGCTGCCCGGAACGCTACGCAGGGCAAAAGCGATTTTCGTCCTCCGTGCTTGCTTTTTCTCAGAAAGAGCCGTGGTGTGCGTTTTCGCCGTAAAACGCGTTTTCGGCCGAAAACGTGTACGTTTGCACTTCCCCGCCACAGGGAAGCTGCTAGCCGGGAATTCTCTGCCTGGTTCTACCCGCTGCCCGGAACACTATGCAGGGCAAAAGCGATTCTCGTCCTCCGTGCTTGCTTTTTCTCAGAAAGAGCCGTGGTGTGCGTTTTCGCGGGAAAACGTGTTTTCGGCCGAAAACGTGTACATTTGCACTTCCCGGCCACAGGGAAGCTGCTAGCCGGGAATTCTCTGCCTGGTTCTACCCGCTGCCCGGAACGCTACGCAGGGCAAAAGCGATTCTCGTCCTCCGTGCTTGCTTTTTCTCAGAAAGAGCCGTGGTGTGCGTTTTCGCCGGAAAACGCGTTTTCGGTTGAAAACATGTACGTTTGCACTTCCCCGCCACAGGGAAGCTGCTACCAGGGAATTCGCTGCCTGATTCTACCCGCTGCCCGGAACGCTACGCAGGGCAAAAGCGATTCTCGTCCTCCGTGCTTGCTTTTTCTCAGAAAGAGCCGTGGTGTGCGTTTTCGCCGGAAAACGCGTTTTCGGCCGAAAACGTGTACGTTGGCTCTTCCCGGCCACAGGGAAGCTGCTAGCCGGGAATTCTCTGCCTGGTTCTACCCGCTGCCCGGAACGCTACGCAGGGCAAAGCGGTTCTCGTCCTCCGTGCTTGCTTTTTCTCAGAAAGAGCCGTGGTGTGCGTTTTCGCCGGAAAACGCGTTTTCGGCCGAAAACGTGTACGTTGGCTCTTCCCGGCCACAGGGAAGCTGCTAGCCGGGAATTCTCTGCCTGGTTCTACCCGCTGCCCGGAACGCTACGCAGGGCAAAAGCGGTTCTCGTCCTCCGTGCTTGCTTTGTCTCAGAAAGAGCCGTGGTGTGCGTTTTCGCCGGAAAACAATTTTTCGGCCGAAAACGTGTACGTTTGCACTTCCCGGCCACAGGGAAGCTGCTAGCCGGGAATTCTCTGCCTGGTTCTACCCGCTGCCCGGAACGCTACTCAGGGAAAAAGCGATTCTCGTCCTCCGTGCTTGCTTTTTCTCAGAAAGAGCCGTGGTGTGCGTTTTCGCCGTAAACGCGTTTTCGGCCGAAAACGTGTACGTTTGCACTTCCCCGCCACAGGGAAGCTGCTAGCCGGGAATTCTCTGCCTGGTTCTACCCGCTGCCCGGAACGCTACGCAGGGCTAAAGCGATTCTCGTCCTCCGTGCTTGCTTTTTCTCAGAAAGAGCCGTGGTGTGCGTTTTCGCCGGAAAACGCGTTTTCGGCCGAAAACGTGTACGTTTGCACTTCCCCGCCACAGGGAAGCTGCTAGCCGGGAATTCTCTGCCTATTTCTACCCGCTGCTCGGAACGCTACGCAGGGCAAAAGCGATTCTCGTCCTCCGTGCTTGCTTTTTCTCAGAAAGAGCCGTGGTGTGCGTTTTCGCCGGAAAACGCGTTTTCGGCTGAAAACGTGTACGTTTGCACTTCCCGGCCACAGGGAAGCTGCTAGCCGGGAATTCTCTGCCTGGTTCTACCCGCTGCCCGGAACGCTACGCAGGGCAAAAGCGATTCTCGTCCTCCGTGCTTGCTTTTTCTCAGAAAGAGCCGTGGTGTGCGTTTTAGCCGGAAAACGCGTTTTCGGCCGAAAACGTGTACGTTTGCACTTCCCCGCCACAGGGAAGCTGCTAGCCGGGAATTCGCTGCCTATTTCTACCCGCTGCTCGGAACGCTACGCAGGGCAAAAGCGATTCTCGTCCTCCGTGCTTGCTTTTTCTCAGAAAGAGCCGTGGTGTGCGTTTTCGCCGTAAAACGCGTTTTCGGCCGAAAACGTGTACGTTTGCACTTCCCGGCCACAGGGAAGCTGCTAGCCGGGAATTCTCTGCCTGGTTCTACCCGCTGCCCGGAACGCTACGCAGGGCAAAAGCGGTTCTCGTCCTCCGTGCTTGCTTTTTCTCAGAAAGAGCCGTGGTGTGCGTTTTCGCCGGTAAACGCGTTTTCGGCCGAAAACGTGTACGTTTGCACTTCCCAGCCACAGGGTAACTGCTAGCCTGGAATTCTCTGCCTGGTTCTACCCGCTGCCCGGAACGCTACGCAGGGCAAAAGCGATTCTCGTCCTCCGTGCTTGCTTTTTCTCAGAAAGAGCCGTGGTGTGCGTTTTCGCCGGAAAACGCGTTTTCGGCCGAAAACGTGTACGTTTGCACTTCCCCGCCACAGGGAAGCTGCTAGCCGGGAATTCTCTGCCTGGTTCTACCCGCTGCCGGGAACGCTACGCAGGGCAAAAGCGATTCTCGTCCTCCGTGCTTGCTTTTTCTCAGAAAGAGCCGTGGTGTGCGTTTTCGCCGGAAAACGCGTTTTCGGCCGAAAACGTGTACGTTGGCTCTTCCCGGCCACAGGGAAGCTGCTAGCCGGGAATTCTCTGCCTGGTTCTACCCGCTGCCCGGAACGCTACGCAGGGCAAAAGCGGTTCTCGTCCTCCGTGCTTGCTTTTTCTCAGAAAGAGCCGTGGTGTGCGTTTTCGCCGGAAAACACGTTTTAGGCCGAAAACGTGTACGTTTGCACTTCCCAGCCACAGGGAAGCTGCTAGCAGGGAATTCTCTGCCTGGTTCTACCCGCTGCCCGGAACAATACGCAGGGCAAAACCGATTTTCGTCCTCCGTGCTTGCTTTTTCTCAGAAAGAGCCGTGGTGTGCGTTTTCGCCGGAAAACGCGTTTTCGGCCGAAAACGTGTACGTTTGCACTTCCCGGCCACAGGGAAGCTGCTAGCCGGCAATTCGCTGCCTGGTTCTACCCGCTGCCCGGAACGCTACGCAGGGCAAAACCGATTTTCGTCCTCCGTGCTTGCTTTTTCTCAGAAAGAGCCGTGGTGTGCTTTTTCGCCGGAAAACGCGTTTTCGGCCGAAAACGTGTACGTTTGCACTTCCTGGCCACAGGGAAGCTGCTAGCCGGCAATTCGCTGCCTATTTCTACCCGCTGCTCAGAACGCTACGCAGGGCAAAAACGATTCTCGTCCTCCGTGCTTGCTTTTTCTCAGAAAGAGCCGTGGTGTGCGTTTTCTCCAGAAAACGCGTTTTCGGCCGGAAACGTGTACGTTTGCACTTCCCGGCCACAGGGAAGCTGCTAGCCGGCAATTCTCTGCCTGGTTCTACCCGCAGCCCAGAACGCTACGCAGGGCAAAAGCGATTCTCGTCCTCCGTGCTTGCTTTTTCTCAGAAAGAGCCGTGGTGTCCTTTTTCGCCGGAAAACGCGTTTTCGGCCGAAAACGTGTACGTTTGCACTTCCCCGCCACAGGGAAGCTGCTAGCCGGGAATTCGCTGCCTATTTCTACCCGCTGCTCGGAACGCTACGCAGGGCAAAAGCGATTCTCGTCCTCCGTGCTTGCTTTTTCTCAGAAAGAGCCGTGGTGTGCGTTTTCGCCGGAAAACGCGTTTTCGGCCGGAAACGTGTACGTTTGCACTTCCCGGCCACAGGGAAGCTGCTAGCCGGGAATTCTCTGCCTGGTTCTACCCGCTGCCCGGAACGCTACGCAGGGCAAAAGCGATTCTCGTCCTCCGTGCTTGCTTTTTCTCAGAAAGAGCCGTGGTGTGCGTTTTAGCCGGAAAACGCGTTTTCGGCCGAAAACGTGTACGTTTGCACTTCCCCGCCACAGGGAAGATGCTAGCCGGGAATTCTCTGCCTTGTTCTACCCGCTGCCCGGAACGCTACGCAGGGCAAAAGCGATTCTCGTCCTCCGTGCTTGCTTTTTCTCAGAAAGAGCCGTGGTGTGCGTTTTCGCCGGAAAACGCGTTTTCGGCCGAAAACGTGTACGTTTGCACTTCCCCGCCACAGGGAAGATGCTAGACGGGAATTCTCTGCCTGGTTCTACCCGCTGCCCGGAACGCTACGCAGGGCAAAAGCGATTCTCGTCCTCCGTGCTTGCTTTTTCTCTGAAAGAACCGAGGTGTGCGTTTTCGCCAAAAAACGCGTTTTCGGACGAAAACGTGTACGTTTGCACTTCCCCGCCACAGGGAAGCTGCTAGCAGGGAATTCGCTGCCTGGTTCTACCCGCTGCCCGGAACGCTACGCAGGGCAAAAGCGATTCTCGTCCTCCGTGCTTGCTTTTTCTCAGAAAGAGCCGTGGTGTGCGTTTTCACCGGAAAACGTGTTTTCGGCCGAAAACGTGTACGTTTGCACTTCCCCGCCACAGGGAAGCTGCTAGCCGGGAATTCTCTGCCTGGTTCTTCCCGCTGCCCGGAACGCTACGCAGGGCAAAAGCGATTCTCGTCCTCCGTGCTTGCTTTTTCTCAGAAAGAGCCGTGGTGTGCTTTTTCTCCGGAAAACGAGTTTTCGGCCGGAAACGTGTACGTTTGCACTTCCCGGCCACAGGGAAGCTGCTAGCCGGGAATTCTCTGCCTGGTTCTACCCGCTGCCCGGAACGCTACGCAGGGCAAAAGCGATTCTCGTCCTCCGTGCTTGCTTTTTCTCAGAAAGAGCCGTGGTGTGCGTTTTCGCCGTAAAACGCGTTTCCGGCCGAAAACGTGTACGTTTGCACTTCCCCGCCACAGGAAAGCTGCTAGCCGGGAATTCTCTGCCTGGTTCTACCCGCTGCCCGGAACGCTACGCAGGGCAAAAGAGATTCTCGTCCTCCGTGCTTGCTTTTTCTCAGAAAGAGCCATGGTGTGCTTTTTCTCCGGAAAACGCGTTTTCGGCCGAAAACGTGTACGTTTGCACTTCCCCGCCACAGGAAAGCTGCTAGCCGGGAATTCTCTGCCTGGTTCTACCCGGTGCCCGGAACGCTACGCAGGGCAAAAGCGATTCTCGTCCTCCGTGCTTGCTTTTTCTCCGAAAGAGGCGTGGTGTGCGTTTTCGCCGGAAAACGTGTTTTCGGCCGAAAACGTGTACGTTTGCACTTCCCGGCCACAGGGAAGCTGCTAGACGGGAATTCTCTGCCTGGTTCTACCCGCTGCCCGGAACGCTACGCAGGGCAAAAGCGATTCTCGTCCTCCGTGCTTGCTTTTTCTCAGAAAGAGCCGTGGTGTGCGTTTTCGCCGTAAAACGCGTTTTCGGCCGAAAACGTGTACGTTTGCACTTCCCCGCCACAGGGAAGCTGCTAGCCGGCAATTCGCTGCCTCGTTCTACCCGCTGCCCGGAACGCTACGCAGGGCAAAAGCGATTCTCGTCCTCCGTGCTTGCTTTTTCTCAGAAAGAGCCGTGGTGTGCGTTTTCGCCGGTAAACGCGTTTTCGGCCGAAAACGTGTACGTTTGCACTTCCCGGCCACAGGGAAGCTGCTAGCCGGGAATTCACTGCCTGGTTCTACCCGCTGCCCGGAACGCTACGCAGGGCAAAAGCGATTCTCGTCCTCCGTGCTTGCTTTTTCTCAGAAAGAGCCGTGGTGTGCGTTTTCGCCGGAAAACGCGTTTTCGGCCGAAAACGTGTACGTTTGCACTTCCCCGCCACAGGGAAGCTGCTAGACGGGAATTCTCTGCCTGGTTCTACCCGCTGCCCGGAACGCTACGCAGGGCAAAAGCGATTCTCGTCCTCCGTGCTTGCTTTTTCTCAGAAAGAGCCGTGGTGTGCGTTTTCGCCGTAAAACGCGTTTTCGGCCGAAAACGTGTACGTTTGCACTTCCCCGCCACAGGGAAGCTGCTAGACGGGAATTCTCTGCCTGGTTCTACCCGCTGCCCGGAACGCTACGCAGGGCAAAAGCGATTCTCGTCCTCCGTGCTTGCTTTTTCTCAGAAAGAGCCGTGGTGTGCGTTTTCGCCGGAAAACGCGTTTTCGGCCGAAAACGTGTACGTTTGCACTTCCCCGCCACAGGAAAGCTGCTAGCCGGGAATTTTCTGCCTGGTTCTACCCGCTGCCCGGAACGCTACGCAGGGCAAAAGCGGTTCTCGTCCTCCGTGCTTGCTTTTTCTCAGAAAGAGCCGTGGTGTGCGTTTTCGCCGGAAAACGCGTTTTCGGCCGAAAACGTGTACGTTTGCACTTCCCCGCCACAGGGAAGCTGCTAGTCGGGAATTCTCCGCCTGGTTCTACCCGCTGCCCGGAACGCTACGCAGGGCAAAAGCGATTCTCGTCCTCCGTGCTTGCTTTTTCTCAGAAAGAGCCGTGGTGTGCGTTTTCGCCGGAAAACGCGTTTTCGGCCGAAAACGTGTACGTTTGCACTTCCCGGCCACAGGGAAGCTGCTAGACGGGAATTCTCTGCCTGGTTCTACCCGCTGCCCGGAACGCTACGCAGGGCAAAAGCGATTCTCGTCCTCCGTGCTTGCTTTTTCTCAGAAAGAGCCGTGGTGTGCGTTTTCGCCGCAAAACGCGTTTTCGGCCGAAAACGTGTACGTTTGCACTTCCCGGCCACAGGGAAGCTGCTAGCCGGGAATTCTCTGCCTGGTTCTACCCGCTGCCAGGAACGCTACTCAGGGAAAAAGCGATTCTCGTCCTCCGTGCTTGCTTTTTCTCAGAAAGAGCCGTGGTGTGCGTTTTCGCGGGAAAACGTGTTTTCGGCCGAAAACGTGTACATTTGCAATTCCCGGCCACAGGGAAGCTGCTAGCCGGGAATTCTCTGCCTGGTTCTACCCGCTGCCCGGAACGCTACGCAGGGCAAAAGCGATTCTCGTCCTCCGTGCTTGCTTTATCTCAGAAAGAGCCGTGGTGTGCGTTTTCGCCGGAAAACGCGTTTTCGGCCGAAAACGTGTACGTTTGCACTTCCCGGCCACAGGGAAGCTGCTAGACGGGAATTCTCTGCCTGGTTCTACCCGCTGCCCGGAACGCTACGCAGGGCAAAAGCGATTCTCGTCCTCCGTGCTTGCTTTTTCTCAGAAAGAGCCGTGGTGTGCGTTTTCGCCGGAAAACGCGTTTTCGGCCGAAAACGTGTACGTTTGCACTTCCCGGCCACAGGGAAGCTGCTAGCCGGGAATTCTCTGCCTGGTTCTACCCGCTGCCCGGAACGCTACGCAGGGCAAAAGCGATTCTCGTCCTCCGTGCTTGCTTTTTCTCAGAAAGAGCCGTGGTGTGCGTTTTAGCCGGAAAACGCGTTTTCGGCCGAAAACGTGTACGTTTGCACTTCCCAGCCACAGGGAAGCTGCTAGCCGGGAATTCTCTGCCTGGTTCTACCCGCTGCCCGGAACGCTACGCAGGGCAAAAGCAATTCTCGTCCTCCGTGCTTGCTTTTTCTCAGAAAGAGCCGTGGTGTGCGTTTTAGCCGGAAAACGCGTTTTCGGCTGAAAACGTGTACGTTTGCACTTCCCCGCCACAGGGAAGCTGCTAGCCGGGAATTCGCTGCCTATTTCTACCCGCTCCTCGGAACGCTACGCAGGGCAAAAGCGATTCTCGTCCTCCGTGCTTGCTTTTTCTCAGAAAGAGCCGTGGTGTGCGTTTTCGCCGGAAAACGCGTTTTCGGCCGAAAACGTGTACGTTTGCACTTCCCCGCCACAGGGAAGCTGCTAGACGGGAATTCTCTGCCTGGTTCTACCCGCTGCCCGGAACGCTACGCAGGGCAAAAGCGATTCTCGTCCTCCGTGCTTGCTTTTTCTCAGAAAGAGCCGTGGTGTGCGTTTTCGCCGGAAAACGCGTTTTCGGCCGAAAACGTGTACGTTTGCACTTCCCGGCCACAGGGAAGCTGCTAGACGGGAATTCTCTGCCTGGTTCTACCCGCTGCCCGGAACGCTACGCAGGGCAAAAGCGATTTTCGTCCTCCGTGCTTGCTTTTTCTCAGAAAGAGCCGTGGTGTGCGTTTTCGCCGTAAAACGCGTTTTCGGCCGAAAACGTGTACGTTTGCACTTCCCCGCCACAGGGAAGCTGCTAGCCGGGAATTCTCTGCCTGGTTCTATCCGCTGCCCGGAACACTATGCAGGGCAAAAGCGATTCTCGTCCTCCGTGCTTGCTTTTTCTCAGAAAGAGCCGTGGTGTGCCTTTTCGCGGGAAAACGTGTTTTCGGCCGAAAACGTGTACATTTGCACTTCCCGGCCACAGGGAAGCTGCTAGCCGGGAATTCTCTGCCTGGTTCTACCCGCTGCCCGGAACGCTACGCAGGGCAAAAGCGATTCTCGTCCTCCGTGCTTGCTTTTTCTCAGAAAGAGCCGTGGTGTGCGTTTTCGCCGGAAAACGCGTTTTCGGCCGAAAACATGTACGTTTGCACTTCCCGGCCACAGGGAAGCTGCTAGACGGGAATTCTCTGCCTGGTTCTACCCGCTGCCCGGAACGCTACGCAGGGCAAAAGCGATTCTCGTCCTCCGTGCTTGCTTTTTCTCAGAAAGAGCCGTGGTGTGCGTTTTCGCCGTAAAACGCGTTTTCGGCCGAAAACGTGTACGTTTGCTCTTCACGGCCACAGGGAAGCTGCTAGCCGGGAATTCTCTGCCTGGTTCTACCCGCTGCCCGGAACGCTACGCAGGGCAAAAGCGGTTCTCGTCCTCCGTGCTTGCTTTTTCTCAGAAAGAGCCGTGGTGTGCGTTTTCGCCGGTAAACGCGTTTTCGGCCGAAAACGTGTACGTTTGCACTTCCCAGCCACAGGGAAACTGCTAGCCGGGAATTCTCTGCCTGGTTCTACCCGCTGCCCGGAACGCTACGCAGGGCAAAAGCGATTCTCGTCCTCCGTGCTTGCTTTTTCTCAGAAAGAGCCGTGGTGTGCGTTTTCGCCGGAAAACGCGTTTTCGGCCGAAAACGTGTACGTTTGCACTTCCCGGCCACAGGGAAGCTGCTAGACGGGAATTCTCTGCCTGGTTCTACCCGCTGCCCGGAACGCTACGCAGGGCAAAAGCGATTTTCGTCCTCCGTGCTTGCTTTTTCTCAGAAAGAGCCGTGGTGTGCGTTTTCGCCGTAAAACGCGTTTTCGGCCGAAAACGTGTACGTTTGCACTTCCCCGCCACAGGGAAGCTGCTAGCCGGGAATTCTCTGCCTGGTTCTACCCGCTGCCCGGAACACTATGCAGGGCAAAAGCGATTCTCGTCCTCCGTGCTTGCTTTTTCTCAGAAAGAGCCGTGGTGTGCGTTTTCGCGGGAAAACGTGTTTTCGGCCGAAAACGTGTACATTTGCACTTCCCGGCCACAGGGAAGCTGCTAGACGGGAATTCTCTGCCTGGTTCTACCCGCTGCCCGGAACGCTACGCAGGGCAAAAGCGATTCTCGTCCTCCGTGCTTGCTTTTTCTCACAAAGAGCCGTGGTGTGCGTTTTCGCCGGAAAACGCGTTTTCGGCCGAAACATGTACGTTTGCACTTCCCCGCCACAGGGAAGCTGCTACCAGGGAATTCGCTGCCTGATTCTACCCGCTGCCCGGAACGCTACGCAGGGCAAAAGCGATTCTCGTCCTCCGTGCTTGCTTTTTCTCAGAAAGAGCCGTGGTGTGCGTTTTCGCCGGAAAACGCGTTTTCGGCCGAAAACGTGTACGTTTGCACTTCCCCGCCACAGGGAAGCTGCTAGCCGGGAATTCTCTGCCTGGTTCTACCCGCTGCCGGGAACGCTACGCAGGGCAAAAGCGATTCTCGTCCTCCGTGCTTGCTTTTTCTCAGAAAGAGCCGTGGTGTGCGTTTTCGCCGGAAAACGCGTTTTCGGCCGAAAACGTGTACGTTGGCTCTTCCCGGCCACAGGGAAGCTGCTAGCCGGGAATTCTCTGCCTGGTTCTACCCGCTGCCCGGAACGCTACGCAGGGCAAAAGCGGTTCTCGTCCTCCGTGCTTGCTTTGTCTCAGAAAGAGCCGTGGTGTGCGTTTTCGCCGGAAAACACGTTTTCGGCCGAAAACGTGTACGTTTGCACTTCCCAGCCACAGGGAAGCTGCTAGCAGGGAATTCTCTGCCTGGTTCTACCCGCTGCCCGGAACAATACGCAGGGCAAAAGCGATTCTCGTCCTCCGTGCTTGCTTTTTCTCAGAAAGAGCCGTGGTGTGCGTTTTCGCGGGAAAACGCGTTTTAGCCCGAAAACGTGTACGTTTGCACATCCCCGCCTCAGGGAAGCTGCTAGCCGGGAATTCTCTGCCTGGTTCTACCCGCTGCCCGGAACGCTACGCAGGGCAAAAGCGATTCTCGTCCTCCGTGCTTGCTTTTTCTCAGAAAGAGCCGTGGTGTGCGTTTTCGCCGGAAAACGCGTTTTCGGCCGAAAACGTGTACGTTTGCACTTCCCCGCCACAGGGAAGCTGCTAGCCGGGAATTCTCTGCCTGGTTCTACCCGCTGCCCGGAACGCTACGCAGGGCAAAAGCGATTCTCGTCCTCCGTGCTTGCTTTTTCTCAGAAAGAGCCGTGGTGTGCGTTTTCGCCGGAAAACGCGTTTTCGGCCGAAAACGTGTACGTTTGCACTTCCCGGCCACAGGGAAGCTGCTAGACGGGAATTCTCTGCCTGGTTCTACCCGCTGCCCGGAACGCTACGCAGGGCAAAAGCGATTCTCGTCCTCCGTGCTTGCTTTTTCTCAGAAAGAGCCGTGGTGTGCGTTTTCGCCGGAAAACGCGTTTTCGGCCGAAAACGTGTACGTTTGCACTTCCCCGCCACAGGGAAGCTGCTAGCCGGGAATTCGCTGCCTATTTCTACCCGCTGCTCGGAACGCTACGCAGGGCAAAAGCGATTCTCGTCCTCCGTGCTTGCTTTTTCTCAGAAAGAGCCGTGGTGTGCGTTTTCGCCGGAAAACGCGTTTTCGGCCGAAAACGTGTACGTTTGCTCTTCCCGGCCACAGGGAAGCTGCTAGCCGGGAATTCTCTGCCTGGTTCTACCCGCTGCCCGGAACGCTACGCAGGGCAAAAGCGGTTCTCGTCCTCCGTGCTTGCTTTTTCTCAGAAAGAGCCGTGGTGTGCGTTTTCGCCGGTAAACGCGTTTTCGGCCGAAAACGTGTACGTTTGCACTTCCCAGCCACAGGGAAGCTGCTAGCCGGGAATTCTCTGCCTGGTTCTACCCGCTGCCCGGAACGCTACGCAGGGCAAAAGCGATTCTCGTCCTCCGTGCTTGCTTTTTCTCAGAAAGAGCCGTGGTGTGCGTTTTCGCCGGAAAACGCGTTTTCGGCCGAAAACGTGTACGTTTGCACTTCCCGGCCACAGGGAAGCTGCTAGCCGGGAATTCTCTGCCTGGTTCTACCCGCTGCCCGGAACGCTACGCAGGGCAAAAGCGATTCTCGTCCTCCGTGCTTGCTTTTTCTCAGAAAGAGCCGTGGTGTGCGTTTTCGCCGGAAAACGCGTTTTCGGCCGAAAACGTGTACGTTTGCACTTCCCCGCCACAGGGAAGCTGCTAGCCGGGAATTCTCTGCCTGGTTCTACCCGCTGCCGGGAACGCTACGCAGGGCAAAAGCGATTCTCGTCCTCCGTGCTTGCTTTTTCTCAGAAAGAGCCGTGGTGTGCGTTTTCGCCGGAAAACGCGTTTTCGGCCGAAAACGTGTACGTTGGCTCTTCCCGGCCACAGGGAAGCTGCTAGCCGGGAATTCTCTGCCTGGTTCTACCCGCTGCCCGGAACGCTACGCAGGGCAAAAGCGGTTCTCGTCCTCCGTGCTTGCTTTGTCTCAGAAAGAGCCGTGGTGTGCGTTTTCGCCGGAAAACACGTTTTCGGCCGAAAACGTGTACGTTTGCACTTCCCAGCCACAGGGAAGCTGCTAGCAGGGAATTCTCTGCCTGGTTCTACCCGCTGCCCGGAACAATACGCAGGGCAAAAGCGATTCTCGTCCTCCGTGCTTGCTTTTTCTCAGAAAGAGCCGTGGTGTGCGTTTTCGCGGGAAAACGCGTTTTAGCCCGAAAACGTGTACGTTTGCACATCCCCGCCTCAGGGAAGCTGCTAGCCGGGAATTCTCTGCCTGGTTCTACCCGCTGCCCGGAACGCTACGCAGGGCAAAAGCGATTCTCGTCCTCCGTGCTTGCTTTTTCTCACAAAGAGCCGTGGTGTGCGTTTTCGCCGGAAAACGCGTTTTCGGCCGAAAACGTGTACGTTTGCACTTCCCCGCCACAGGGAAGCTGCTAGCCGGGAATTCTCTGCCTGGTTCTACCCGCTGCCCGGAACGCTACGCAGGGCAAAAGCGATTCTCGTCCTCCGTGCTTGCTTTTTCTCAGAAAGAGCCGTGGTGTGCGTTTTCGCCGGAAAACGCGTTTTCGGCCGAAAACGTGTACGTTTGCACTTCCCGGCCACAGGGAAGCTGCTAGCCGGCAATTCTCTGCCTGGTTCTACCCGCTGCCCGGAACGCTACGCAGGGCAAAAGCGATTCTCGTCCTCCGTGCTTGCTTTTTCTCAGAAAGAGCCGTGGTGTGCTTTTTCGCCGGAAAACGCGTTTTCGGCCGAAAACGTGTACGTTTGCACTTCCTGGCCACAGGGAAGCTGCTAGCCGGCAATTCGCTGCCTATTTCTACCCGCTGCTCAGAACGCTACGCAGGGCAAAAACGATTCTCGTCCTCCGTGCTTGCTTTTTCTCAGAAAGAGCCGTGGTGTGCGTTTTCTCCAGAAAACGCGTTTTCGGCCGGAAACGTGTACGTTTGCACTTCCCGGCCACAGGGAAGCTGCTAGCCGGCAATTCTCTGCCTGGTTCTACCCGCAGCCCAGAACGCTACGCAGGGCAAAAGCGATTCTCGTCCTCCGTGCTTGCTTTTTCTCAGAAAGAGCCGTGGTGTCCTTTTTCGCCGGAAAACGCGTTTTCGGCTGAAAACGTGTACGTTTGCACTTCCCCGCCACAGGGAAGCTGCTAGCCGGGAATTCGCTGCCTATTTCTACCCGCTGCTCGGAACGCTACGCAGGGCAAAAGCGATTCTCGTCCTCCGTGCTTGCTTTTTCTCAGAAAGAGCCGTGGTGTGCGTTTTCGCCGGAAAACGCGTTTTCGGCCGGAAACGTGTACGTTTGCACTTCCCCGCCACAGCGAAGCTGCTAGCCGGGAATTCTCTGCCTGGTTCTACCCGCTGCCCGGAACGCTACGCAGGGCAAAAGCGATTCTCGTCCTCCGTGCTTGCTTTTTCTCAGAAAGAGCCGTGGTGTGCGTTTTCGCCGGAAAACGCGTTTTCGGCCGAAAACGTGTACGTTTGCACTTCCCCGCCACAGGGAAGATGCTAGCCGGGAATTCTCTGCCTGGTTCTACCCGCTGCCCGGAACGCTACGCAGGGCAAAAGCGATTCTCGTCCTCCGTGCTTGCTTTTTCTCAGAAAGAGCCGTGGTGTGCGTTTTCGCCGGAAAACGCGTTTTCGGCCGAAAACGTGTACGTTTGCACTTCCCCGCCACAGGGAAGATGCTAGCCGGGAATTCTCTGCCTGGTTCTACCCGCTGCCCGGAACGCTACGCAGGGCAAAAGCGATTCTCGTCCTCCGTGCTTGCTTTTTCTCTGAAAGAACCGAGGTGTGCGTTTTCGCCGGAAAACGCGTTTTCGGACGAAAACGTGTACGTTTGCACTTCCCCGCCACAGGGAAGCTGCTAGCAGGGAATTCGCTGCCTGGTTCTACCCGCTGCCCGGAACGCTACGCAGGGCAAAAGCGATTCTCGTCCTCCGTGCTTGCTTTTTCTCAGAAAGAGCCGTGGTGTGCGTTTTCACCGGAAAACGTGTTTTCGGCCGAAAACGTGTACGTTTGCACTTCCCCGCCACAGGGAAGCTGCTAGCCGGGAATTCTCTGCCTGGTTCTTCCCGCTGCCCGGAACGCTACGCAGGGCAAAAGCGATTCTCGTCCTCCGTGCTTGCTTTTTCTCAGAAAGAGCCGTGGTGTGCTTTTTCTCCGGAAAACGAGTTTTCGGCCGGAAACGTGTACGTTTGCACTTCCCGGCCACAGGGAAGCTGCTAGCCGGGAATTCTCTGCCTGGTTCTACCCGCTGCCCGGAACGCTACGCAGGGCAAAAGCGATTCTCGTCCTCCGTGCTTGCTTTTTCTCAGAAAGAGCCGTGGTGTGCGTTTTCGCCGTAAAACGCGTTTCCGGCCGAAAACGTGTACGTTTGCACTTCCCCGCCACAGGAAAGCTGCTAGCCGGGAATTCTCTGCCTGGTTCTACCCGGTGCCCGGAACGCTACGCAGGGCAAAAGAGATTCTCGTCCTCCGTGCTTGCTTTTTCTCAGAAAGAGCCATGGTGTGCTTTTTCTCCGGAAAACGCGTTTTCGGCCGGAAACGTGTACGTTTGCACTACCCGGCCAAAGGGAAGCTGCTAGCCGGCAATTCGCTGCCTATTTCTACCCGCTGCTCAGAACGCTACGCTGGGCAAAAGCGATTCTCGTCCTCCGTGCTTGCTTTTTCTCAGAAAGAGCCGTGGTGTGCGTTTTCGCCGGAAAACGCGTTTTCGGCCGAAAACGTGTACGTTTGCACTTCCCGGCCACAGGGAAGCTGCTAGACGGGAATTCTCTGCCTGGTTCTACCCGCTGCCCGGAACGCTACGCAGGGCAAAAGCGATTCTCGTCCTCCGTGCTTGCTTTTTCTCAGAAAGAGCCGTGGTGTGCGTTTTCGCCGGAAAACGCGTTTTCGGCCGAAAACGTGTACGTTTGCACTTCCTCGCCACAGGGAAGCTGCTAGCCGGGAATTCTCTGCCTGGTTCTACCCGCTGCCCGGAACGCTACGCTGGGCAAAAGCGATTCTCGTCCTCCGTGCTTGCTTTTTCTCAGAAAGAGCCGTGGTGTGCGTTTTCGCCGGAAAACGCGTTTTCGGCCGAAAACGTGTACGTTTGCACTTCCTCGCCACAGGGAAGCTGCTAGCCGGGAATTCTCTGCCTGGTTCTACCCGCTGCCCGGAACGCTACGCAGGGCAAAAGCGATTCTCGTCCTCCGTGCTTGCTTTTTCTCAGAAAGAGCCGTGGTGTGCGTTTTCGCCGGAAAACGCGTTTTCGGCCGAAAACGTGTACGTTTGCACTTCCCGGCCACAGGGAAGCTGCTAGACGGGAATTCTCTGCCTGGTTCTACCCGCTGCCCGGAACGCTACGCAGGGCAAAAGCGATTCTCGTCCTCCGTGCTTGCTTTTTCTCAGAAAGAGCCGTGGTGTGCGTTTTCGCCGGAAAACGCGTTTTCGGTCGAAAACGTGTACCTTTGCACTTCCCCGCCACAGCGAAGCTGCTAGCCGGGAATTCTCTGCCTGGTTCTACCCGCTGCCCGGAACGCTACACAGGGCAAAAGCGATTCTCGTCCTCCGTGCTTGCTTTTTCTCAGAAAGAGCCGTGGTGTGCGTTTTAGCCGGAAAACGCGCTTTCAGCCGAAAACGTGTACGTTTGCACTTCCCGGCCACAGGGAAGCTGCTAGCCGGGAATTCTCTGCCTGGTTCTACCCGCTGCCCGGAACGCTACGCAGGGCAAAAGCGATTCTCGTCCTCCGTGCTTGCTTTTTCTCAGAAAGAGCCGTGGTGTGCGTTTTCGCCGGAAAACGCGTTTTCGGCCGAAAACGTGTACGTTTGCACTTCCCCACCACAGGGAAGCTGCTAGCCGGGAAGTCGCTGCCTATTTCTACCCCCTCCTCGAAACGCTACGCAGGGCAAAAGCGATTCTCGTCCTCCGTGCTTGCTTTTTCTCAGAAAGAGCCGTGGTGTGCGTTTTCGCCGGAAAACGCGTTTTCGGCCGAAAACGTGTACGTTTGCACTTCCCCGCCACAGGGAAGCTGCTAGACGGGAATTCTCTGCCTGGTTCTACCCGCTGCCAGGAACGCTACGCAGGGCAAAAGAGATTCTCGTACTCCGTGCTTGCTTTTTCTCAGAAAGAGCCATGGTGTGCTTTTTCTCCGGAAAACGCGTTTTCGGCCGGAAACGTGTACGTTTGCACTTCCCGGCCACAGGGAAGCTGCTAGCCGGGAATTATCTGCCTGGTTCTACCCGCTGCCCGGAACGCTACGCAGGGCAAAAGCGATTCTCGTCCTCCGTGCTTGCTTTTTCTCAGAAAGAGCCGTGGTGTGCGTTTTCGCCGGAAAACGCGTTTTCGGCCGAAAACGTGTACGTTTGCACTTCCCCGCCACAGGGAAGCTGCTAGCCGGGAATTCTCTGCCTGGTTCTACCCGCTGCCCGGAACGCTACGCAGGGCAAAAGCGATTCTCGTCCTCCGTGCTTGCTTTTTCTCAGAAAGAGCCGTGGTGTGCGTTTTCGCCGGAAAACGCGTTTTCGGCCGAAAACGTGTACGTTTGCACTTCCCCGCCACAGGGAAGCTGCTAGCCGGGAATTCTCTGCCTGGTTCTACCCGCTGCCCGGAACGCTACGCAGGGCAAAAGCGATTCTCGTCCTCCGTGCTTGCTTTTTCTCAGAAAGAGCCGTGGTGTGCGTTTTCGCCGGAAAACGCGTTTTCGGCCGAAAACTTGTACGTTTGCACTTCCCCGCCACAGGGAAGCTGCTAGCAGGGAATTCGCTGCCTATTTCTACCCGCTGCTCGGAACGCTACGCAGCGCAAAAGCGATTCTCGTCCTCCGTGCTTGCTTTTTCTCAGAAAGAGCCGTGGTGTGCGTTTTCGCCGGAAAACGCGTTTTCGGCCGAAAACGTGTACGTTTGCACTTCCCCGCCACAGGGAAGCTGCTAGCCGGGAATTCTCTGCCTGGTTCTACCCGCTGCCCGGAACGCTACGCAGGGCAAAAGCGATTCTCGTCCTCCGTGCTTGCTTTTTCTCAGAAAGAGCCGTGGTGTGCGTTTTCGCCGGAAAACGCGTTTTCGGCCGAAAACATGTACGTTTGCACTTCCCCGCCACAGGGAAGCTGCTAGCCTGGAATTCGCTGCTATTTCTACCCGCTGCTCGGAACGCTACGCAGGGCAAAAGCGGTTCTCGTCCTCCGTGCTTGCTTTTTCTCAGAAAGAGCCGTGGTGTGCGTTTTCGCCGGAAAACGGGTTTTCGGCCGAAAACGTGTACGTTTGCACTTCCCCGCCACAGGGAAGCTGCTAGCCGGGAATTCTCTGCCTGGTTCTACCCGCTGCCCGGAACGCTACGCAGGGCAAAAGCGATTCTCGTCCTCCGTGCTTGCTTTTTCTCAGAAAGAGCCGTGGTGTGCGTTTTCGCCGTAAAACGCGTTTTCGGCCGAAAACGTGTACGTTTGCACTTCCCCGCCACAGGGAAGCTGCTAGCCGGGAATTCTCTGCCTGGTTCTACCCGCTGCCCGGAACGCTACGCAGGGCAAAAGCGATTCTCGTCCTCCGTGCTTGCTTTTTCTCAGAAAGAGCCGTGGTGTGCGTTTTCGCCGTAAAACGCGTTTTCGGCCGAAAACGTGTACGTTTGCACTTCCCCGCCACAGGGAAGCTGCTAGCCGGGAATTCTCTGCCTGGTTCTACCCGCTGCCCGGAACGCTACGCAGGGCAAAAGCGATTCTCGTCCTCCGTGCTTGCTTTTTCTCAGAAAGAGCCGTGGTGTGCGTTTTCGCCGGAAAACGCGTTTTCGGCCGAAAACTTGTACGTTTGCACTTCCCCGCCACAGGGAAGCTGCTAGCCTGGAATTCGCTGCCTATTTCTACCCGCTGCTCGGAACGCTACGCAGCGCAAAAGCGTTTCTCGTCCTCCGTGCTTGCTTTTTCTCAGAAAGAGCCGTGGTGTGCGTTTTCGCCGGAAAACGGGTTTTCGGCCGAAAACGTGTACGTTTGCACTTCCCCGCCACAGGGAAGCTGCTAGCCGGGAATTCTCTGCCTGGTTCTACCCGCTGCCCGGAACGCTACGTAGGGCAAAAGCGATTCTCGTCCTCCGTGCTTGCTTTTTCTCAGAAAGAGCCGTGGTGTGCGTTTTCGCCGTAAAACGCGTTTTAGGCCGAAAACGTGTACGTTTGCACTTCCCCGCCACAGGGAAGCTGCTAGCCTGGAATTCGCTGCCTATTTCTACCCGCTGCCCGGAACGCTACGCAGGGCAAAAGCGATTCTCGTCCTCCGTGCTTGCTTTTTCTCAGAAAGAGCCGTGGTGTGCGTTTTCGCCGGAAAACGCGTTTTCGGCCGAAAACGTGTACGTTTGCACTTCCTCGCCACAGGGAAGCTGCTAGCCGGGAATTCTCTGCCTGGTTCTACCCGCTGCCCGGAACGCTACGCAGGGCAAAAGCGATTCTCGTCCTCCGTGCTTGCTTTTTCTCAGAAAGAGCCGTGGTGTGCGTTTTCGCCGGAAAACGCGTTTTCGGCCGAAAACGTGTACGTTTGCACTTCCTCGCCACAGGGAAGCTGCTAGCCGGGAATTCTCTGCCTGGTTCTACCCGCTGCCCGGAACGCTACGCAGGGCAAAAGCGATTCTCGTCCTCCGTGCTTGCTTTTTCTCAGAAAGAGCCGTGGTGTGCGTTTTCGCCGGAAAACGGGTTTTCGGCCGAAAACGTGTACGTTTGCACTTCCCGGCCACAGGGAAGGTGCTAGACGGGAATTCTCTGCCTGGTTCTAACCGCTGCCCGGAACGCTACGCAGGGCAAAAGCGATTCTCGTCCTCCGTGCTTGCTTTTTCTCAGAAAGAGCCGTGGTGTGCGTTTTCGCCGGAAAACGCGTTTTCGGCCGAAAACGTGTACGTTTGCACTTCCCCACCACAGGGAAGCTGCTAGCCGGGAAGTCGCTGCCTATTTCTACCCCCTCCTCGAAACGCTACGCAGGGCAAAAGCGATTCTCGTCCTCCGTGCTTGCTTTTTCTCAGAAAGAGCCGTGGTGTGCGTTTTCGCCGGAAAACGCGTTTTCGGCCGAAAACGTGTACGTTTGCACTTCCCCGCCACAGGGAAGCTGCTAGACGGGAATTCTCTGCCTGGTTCTACCCGCTGCCAGGAACGCTACGCAGGGCAAAAGAGATTCTCGTACTCCGTGCTTGCTTTTTCTCAGAAAGAGCCATGGTGTGCTTTTTCTCCGGAAAACGCGTTTTCGGCCGGAAACGTGTACGTTTGCACTTCCCGGCCACAGGGAAGCTGCTAGCCGGGAATTATCTGCCTGGTTCTACCCGCTGCCCGGAACGCTACGCAGGGCAAAAGCGATTCTCGTCCTCCGTGCTTGCTTTTTCTCAGAAAGAGCCGTGGTGTGCGTTTTCGCCGGAAAACGCGTTTTCGGCCGAAAACGTGTACGTTTGCACTTCCCCGCCACAGGGAAGCTGCTAGCCGGGAATTCTCTGCCTGGTTCTACCCGCTGCCCGGAACGCTACGCAGGGCAAAAGCGATTCTCGTCCTCCGTGCTTGCTTTTTCTCAGAAAGAGCCGTGGTGTGCGTTTTCGCCGGAAAACGCGTTTTCGGCCGAAAACGTGTACGTTTGCACTTCCCCGCCACAGGGAAGCTGCTAGCCGGGAATTCTCTGCCTGGTTCTACCCGCTGCCCGGAACGCTACGCAGGGCAAAAGCGATTCTCGTCCTCCGTGCTTGCTTTTTCTCAGAAAGAGCCGTGGTGTGCGTTTTCGCCGGAAAACGCGTTTTCGGCCGAAAACTTGTACGTTTGCACTTCCCCGCCACAGGGAAGCTGCTAGCCTGGAATTCGCTGCCTATTTCTACCCGCTGCTCGGAACGCTACGCAGGGCAAAAGCGATTCTCGTCCTCCGTGCTTGCTTTTTCTCAGAAAGAGCCGTGGTGTGCGTTTTCGCCGGAAAACGGGTTTTCGGCCGAAAACGTGTACGTTTGCACTTCCCCGCCACAGGGAAGCTGCTAGCCGGGAATTCTCTGCCTGGTTCTACCCGCTGCCCGGAACGCTACGCAGGGCAAAAGCGATTCTCGTCCTCCGTGCTTGCTTTTTCTCAGAAAGAGCCGTGGTGTGCGTTTTCGCCGTAAAACGCGTTTTCGGCCGAAAACGTGTACGTTTGCACTTCCCCGCCACAGGGAAGCTGCTAGACGGGAATTCTCTGCCTGGTTCTACCCGCTGCCCGGAACGCTACGCAGGGCAAAAGCGATTCTCGTCCTCCGTGCTTGCTTTTTCTCAGAAAGAGCCGTGGTGTGCGTTTTCGCCGGAAAACGCGTTTTCGGCCGAAAACGTGTACGTTTGCACTTCCCCGCCACAGGAAAGCTGCTAGCCGGGAATTTTCTGCCTGGTTCTACCCGCTGCCCGGAACGCTACGCAGGGCAAAAGCGGTTCTCGTCCTCCGTGCTTGCTTTTTCTCAGAAAGAGCCGTGGTGTGCGTTTTCGCCGGAAAACGCGTTTTCGGCCGAAAACGTGTACGTTTGCACTTCCCCGCCACAGGGAAGCTGCTAGTCGGGAATTCTCCGCCTGGTTCTACCCGCTGCCCGGAACGCTACGCAGGGCAAAAGCGATTCTCGTCCTCCGTGCTTGCTTTTTCTCAGAAAGAGCCGTGGTGTGCGTTTTCGCCGGAAAACGCGTTTTCGGCCGAAAACGTGTACGTTTGCACTTCCCGGCCACAGGGAAGCTGCTAGACGGGAATTCTCTGCCTGGTTCTACCCGCTGCCCGGAACGCTACGCAGGGCAAAAGCGATTCTCGTCCTCCGTGCTTGCTTTTTCTCAGAAAGAGCCGTGGTGTGCGTTTTCGCCGCAAAACGCGTTTTCGGCCGAAAACGTGTACGTTTGCACTTCCCGGCCACAGGGAAGCTGCTAGCCGGGAATTCTCTGCCTGGTTCTACCCGCTGCCCGGAACGCTACGCAGGGAAAAAGCGATTCTCGTCCTCCGTGCTTGCTTTTTCTCAGAAAGAGCCGTGGTGTGCGTTTTCGCCGTAAACGCGTTTTCGGCCGAAAACGTGTACGTTTGCACTTCCCCGCCACAGGGAAGCTGCTAGCCGGGAATTCTCTGCCTGGTTCTACCCGCTGCCCGGAACGCTACGCAGGGCAAAAGCGATTCTCGTCCTCCGTGCTTGCTTTTTCTCAGAAAGAGCCGTGGTGTGCGTTTTCGCCGGAAAACGCGTTTTCGGCCGAAAACGTGTACGTTTGCACTTCCCGGCCACAGGGAAGCTGCTAGACGGGAATTCTCTGCCTGGTTCTACCCGCTGCCCGGAACGCTACGCAGGGCAAAAGCGATTCTCGTCCTCCGTGCTTGCTTTTTCTCAGAAAGAGCCGTGGTGTGCGTTTTCGCCGCAAAACGCGTTTTCGGCCGAAAACGTGTACGTTTGCACTTCCCGGCCACAGGGAAGCTGCTAGACGGGAATTCTCTGCCTGGTTCTACCCGCTGCCCGGAACGCTACGCAGGGCAAAAGCGATTCTCGTCCTCCGTGCTTGCTTTTTCTCAGAAAGAGCCGTGGTGTGCGTTTTCGCCGTAAACGCGTTTTCGGCCGAAAACGTGTACGTTTGCACTTCCCCGCCACAGGGAAGCTGCTAGCCGGGAATTCTCTGCCTGGTTCTACCCGCTGCCCGGAACGCTACGCAGGGCAAAAGCGATTCTCGTCCTCCGTGCTTGCTTTTTCTCAGAAAGAGCCGTGGTGTGCGTTTTCGCCGGAAAACGCGTTTTCGGCCGAAAACGTGTACGTTTGCACTTCCCCGCCACAGGGAAGCTGCTAGCCGGGAATTCGCTGCCTATTTCTACCCGCTGCTCGGAACGCTACGCAGGGCAAAAGCGATTCTCGTCCTCCGTGCTTGCTTTTTCTCAGAAAGAGCCGTGGTGTGCGTTTTCGCCGGAAAACGCGTTTTCGGCCGAAAACGTGTACGTTTGCACTTCCCGGCCACAGGGAAGCTGCTAGCCGGGAATTCTCTGCCTGGTTCTACCCGCTGCCCGGAACGCTACGCAGGGCAAAAGCGATTCTCGTCCTCCGTGCTTGCTTTTTCTCAGAAAGAGCCGTGGTGTGCGTTTTCGCCGGAAAACGCGTTTTCGGCCGAAAACGTGTACGTTTGCACTTCCCAGCCACAGGGAAGCTGCTAGCCGGGAATTCTCTGCCTGGTTCTACCCGCTGCCCGGAACGCTACGCAGGGCAAAAGCAATTCTCGTCCTCCGTGCTTGCTTTTTCTCAGAAAGAGCCGTGGTGTGCGTTTTAGCCGGAAAACGCGTTTTCGGCCGAAAACGTGTACGTTTGCACTTCCCCGCCACAGGGAAGCTGCTAGCCGGGAATTCGCTGCCTATTTCTACCCGCTCCTCGGAACGCTACGCAGGGCAAAAGCGATTCTCGTCCTCCGTGCTTGCTTTTTCTCAGAAAGAGCCGTGGTGTGCGTTTTCGCCGGAAAACGCGTTTTCGGCCGAAAAAGTGTACGTTTGCACTTCCCCGCCACAGGGAAGCTGCTAGCCGGGAATTCTCTGCCTGGTTCTACCCGCTGCCCGGAACGCTACGCAGGGCAAAAGCGATTCTCGTCCTCCGTGCTTGCTTTTTCTCAGAAAGAGCCGTGGTGTGCGTTTTCGCCGGAAAACGCGTTTTCGGCCGAAAACGTGTACGTTTGCACTTCCCGGCCACAGGGAAGCTGCTAGACGGGAATTCTCTGCCTGGTTCTACCCGCTGCCCGGAACGCTACGCAGGGCAAAAGCGATTTTCGTCCTCCGTGCTTGCTTTTTCTCAGAAAGAGCCGTGGTGTGCGTTTTCGCCGTAAAACGCGTTTTCGGCCGAAAACGTGTACGTTTGCACTTCCCCGCCACAGGGAAGCTGCTAGCCGGGAATTCTCTGCCTGGTTCTATCCGCTGCCCGGAACACTATGCAGGGCAAAAGCGATTCTCGTCCTCCGTGCTTGCTTTTTCTCAGAAAGAGCCGTGGTGTGCGTTTTCGCGGGAAAACGTGTTTTCGGCCTAAAACGTGTACATTTGCACTTCCCGGCCACAGGGAAGCTGCTAGCCGGGAATTCTCTGCCTGGTTCTACCCGCTGCCCGGAACGCTACGCAGGGCAAAAGCGATTCTCGTCCTCCGTGCTTGCTTTTTCTCACAAAGAGCCGTGGTGTGCGTTTTCGCCGGAAAACGCGTTTTCGGCCGAAAACATGTACGTTTGCACTTCCCGGCCACAGGGAAGCTGCTAGACGGGAATTCTCTGCCTGGTTCTACCCGCTGCCCGGAACGCTACGCAGGGCAAAAGCGATTCTCGTCCTCCGTGCTTGCTTTTTCTCAGAAAGAGCCGTGGTGTGCGTTTTCGCCGGAAAACGCGTTTTCGGCCGAAAACGTGTACGTTTGCTCTTCACGGCCACAGGGAAGCTGCTAGCCGGGAATTCTCTGCCTGGTTCTACCCGCTGCCCGGAACGCTACGCAGGGCAAAAGCGGTTCTCGTCCTCCGTGCTTGCTTTTTCTCAGAAAGAGCCGTGGTGTGCGTTTTCGCCGGTAAACGCGTTTTCGGCCGAAAACGTGTACGTTTGCACTTCCCAGCCACAGGGAAACTGCTAGCCGGGAATTCTCTGCCTGGTTCTACCCGCTGCCCGGAACGCTACGCAGGGCAAAAGCGATTCTCGTCCTCCGTGCTTGCTTTTTCTCAGAAAGAGCCGTGGTGTGCGTTTTCGCCGGAAAACGCGTTTTCGGCCGAAAACGTGTACGTTTGCACTTCCCGGCCACAGGGAAGCTGCTAGACGGGAATTCTCTGCCTGGTTCTACCCGCTGCCCGGAACGCTACGCAGGGCAAAAGCGATTTTCGTCCTCCGTGCTTGCTTTTTCTCAGAAAGAGCCGTGGTGTGCGTTTTCGCCGTAAAACGCGTTTTCGGCCGAAAACGTGTACGTTTGCACTTCCCCGCCACAGGGAAGCTGCTAGCCGGGAATTCTCTGCCTGGTTCTACCCGCTGCCCGGAACACTATGCAGGGCAAAAGCGATTCTCGTCCTCCGTGCTTGCTTTTTCTCAGAAAGAGCCGTGGTGTGCGTTTTCGCGGGAAAACGTGTTTTCGGCCGAAAACGTGTACATTTGCACTTCCCGGCCACAGGGAAGCTGCTAGCCGGGAATTCTCTGCCTGGTTCTACCCGCTGCCCGGAACGCTACGCAGGGCAAAAGCGATTCTCGTCCTCCGTGCTTGCTTTTTCTCACAAAGAGCCGTGGTGTGCGTTTTCGCCGGAAAACGCGTTTTCGGCCGAAAACATGTACGTTTGCACTTCCCCGCCACAGGGAAGCTGCTACCAGGGAATTCGCTGCCTGATTCTACCCGCTGCCCGGAACGCTACGCAGGGCAAAAGCGATTCTCGTCCTCCGTGCTTGCTTTTTCTCAGAAAGAGCCGTGGTGTGCGTTTTCGCCGGAAAACGCGTTTTCGGCCGAAAACGTGTACGTTTGCACTTCCCGGCCACAGGGAAGCTGCTAGCCGGGAATTCTCTGCCTGGTTCTACCCGCTGCCCGGAACGCTACTCAGGGAAAAAGCGATTCTCGTCCTCCGTGCTTGCTTTTTCTCAGAAAGAGCCGTGGTGTGCGTTTTCGCCGTAAACGCGTTTTCGGCCGAAAACGTGTACGTTTGCACTTCCCCGCCACAGGGAAGCTGCTAGCCGGGAATTCTCTGCCTGGTTCTACCCGCTGCCCGGAACGCTACGCAGGGCAAAAGCGATTCTCGTCCTCCGTGCTTGCTTTTTCTCAGAAAGAGCCGTGGTGTGCGTTTTAGCCGGAAAACGCGTTTTCGGCCGAAAACGTGTACGTTTGCACTTCCCCGCCACAGGGAAGCTGCTAGCCGGGAATTCGCTGCCTTTTTCTACCCGCTGCTCGGAACGCTACGCAGGGCAAAAGCGATTCTCGTCCTCCGTGCTTGCTTTTTCTCAGAAAGAGCCGTGGTGTGCGTTTTCGCCGGAAAACGCGTTTTCGGCCGAAAACGTGTACGTTTGCTCTTCCCGGCCACAGGGAAGCTGCTAGCCGGGAATTCTCTGCCTGGTTCTACCCGCTGCCCGGAACGCTACGCAGGGCAAAAGCGGTTCTCGTCCTCCGTGCTTGCTTTTTCTCAGAAAGAGCCGTGGTGTGCGTTTTCGCCGGTAAACGCGTTTTCGGCCGAAAACGTGTACGTTTGCACTTCCCAGCCACAGGGTAGCTGCTAGCCGGGAATTCTCTGCCTGGTTCTACCCGCTGCCCGGAACGCTACGCAGGGCAAAAGCGATTCTCGTCCTCCGTGCTTGCTTTTTCTCAGAAAGAGCCGTGGTGTGCGTTTTCGCCGGAAAACGCGTTTTCGGCCGAAAACGTGTACGTTTGCACTTCCCGGCCACAGGGAAGCTGCTAGCCGGGAATTCTCTGCCTGGTTCTACCCGCTGCCCGGAACGCTACGCAGGGCAAAAGCGATTCTCGTCCTCCGTGCTTGCTTTTTCTCAGAAAGAGCCGTGGTGTGCGTTTTCGCCGGAAAACGCGTTTTCAGCCGAAAACGTGTACGTTTGCACTTCCCCGCCACAGGGAAGCTGCTAGCCGGGAATTCTCTGCCTGGTTCTACCCGCTGCCCGGAACGCTACGCAGGGCAAAAGCGATTCTCGTCCTCCGTGCTTGCTTTTTCTCAGAAAGAGCCGTGGTGTGCGTTTTCGCCTGAAAACGCGTTTTCGGCCGAAAACGTGTACGTTTGCACTTCCCGGCCACAGGGAAGCTGCTAGACGGGAATTCTCTGCCTGGTTCTACCCGCTGCCCGGAACGCTACGCAGGGCAAAAGCGATTTTCGTCCTCCGTGCTTGCTTTTTCTCAGAAAGAGCCGTGGTGTGCGTTTTCGCCGTAAAACGCGTTTTCGGCCGAAAACGTGTACGTTTGCACTTCCCCGCCACAGGGAAGCTGCTAGCCGGGAATTCTCTGCCTGGTTCTACCCGCTGCCCGGAACACTATGCAGGGCAAAAGCGATTCTCGTCCTCCGTGCTTGCTTTTTCTCAGAAAGAGCCGTGGTGTGCGTTTTCGCGGGAAAACGTGTTTTCGGCCGAAAACGTGTACATTTGCACTTCCCGGCCACAGGGAAGCTGCTAGACGGGAATTCTCTGCCTGGTTCTACCCGCTGCCCGGAACGCTACGCAGGGCAAAAGCGATTCTCGTCCT
>NW_027438066.1:27500-35000 GCF_965140245.1 Athene noctua
GCTCTGCGTGCGAGCGAGCAGGGGCGACATCCGTGACAGGTGCTCCGGCGGCTTCAACACCGGCAGAGCCGGCTCGCCGCGAAGCCTGTCCGACGTGCCCGAGGCCAGCCTCAGTAGGCTACGCCTCCGTACCGGTACCAGTCGAGGGGGTGGGGGACCGGGTGCGCGGGATGTGCCCCGCCACCGCCGCCACCCACCCGCCACGCACAAGGATTCCCTTCAGCCGACTCGGCTGGACCGGGGTAAAGCCGCGACAGGCTCGACTCCGCCGGTCTTCCAGCGTTCAAGTGCCGGCGGCCGCCGCCGGCCACCGGCCTTTGCCCAACAAACGCAGGGAACAGGTTACCCCGGAGGGAAAAAGCCAGGTGTGGAACAGCTCAGGCGGGGGGCCGGGGGAAAGCCGCTGAAGGCTCAGGACACCCCGCCGGCCATCTGCATCCGGCTGCCGGACACCACCACCGGCCAAAAACAAAAAAACGTGCTGTACCCGCATCGCGGGCTCCGGCTTAGGGCCAGAGAGCAAAGGAACCGAGGCGCCGACCAACCTCGCTCACAGCACCGTGCAGACCTCCCCTTCACTGAGCCCGGCTGGTACAAACCAGGGACGCCAGGAGCAGACCGGACACCGCAGGCCGCCCCACGTATGGCATCTGCACCAGGAAAAAAAGAAAGCGGAAAAGAGGACCGAGGCGCCGCCGCCTCGCCTTACCATCATCCGGCTTCTCAGGGGACCAGAGTGGTGGGGGGGGGTAGCCGCTGAAGGCTCGAGACACCCCACCACGGCCATCTGCACCCGGCTGCCAGCCAACACCGGCGGCCAAAAACGTACCGTGCTGTGCCCATGTCACGGGCTCCGGCTTAGGGCCGAGAGAGCAAAGGACCCGAGGAGTCGACTAGCCTTCGCTCACAGCACCGTGCAGACCTCCCTTCACCGAGCCCGGCCGGTAGAAACCAGGGACGCCGAGAGCCGGCCGGACACCACAGGCCGCCCCGCACGTATGGCATACGATACCGGCAACGAAAGGAGTAAACCAAGAACCAGGGAGGCGCCGCCGCCTCTCGCCTTACCATCGTCGGGCTCTCGGGGGGCCGGGGGGGGGGGGCCACCCACCGGTGGCTCGAGACACACCCCCCCCGGGCCGTCTGCATCCAAGCTGCCGGCCACCGCGACCAGCCAAAACCGTGGCGTGCCCATGCCACGGGCTCCGGCTTAAGGCCGGCAAACAAAGGGAGCAGGTGCCGCCGCCGCCACCTCTCGTCCCATCCCCAAGGCCCCCTCAAGGAGCTGGGCAACAGCCCCCGACGGGCTGGAACCGTACGGAGCACCGCTGTGTCAACACACATACCGGCGCTCCCCCCCTCCGCCATCATCGGGCTCTCGGGGGACCGGGGGGGGGACGGGGGTAACCACCCACGGTAGTCTCACAGCTCGGCTCCCCCCCCCAGTATCCAGCGTTCAAGTGCCGCCAGCCGCCTCCGGCCACCGGTCTTCGGCCTCTCCCGTGCACCTCTGCCCGTCCTTTTCTCACCACTCGGCAGCGACCGCCCCAACGCCGCCCGGCTTCGTGCCGTTCGGCATCTCTCTGGGTGCTCTCGGTTCCGTGCACGCTCGCCTGACAGAGCACCGGCTTGAGAACCGTGCCCAATTCCCCGGGGGAAACCACCGTCTGCGGCCGCCCAGCATTCCACTTGGCCGGCTAAGCCGCGTGCCCTCGCTCGGTGGCGCTTGTCTGGAGCAGAGACGCCTCGTGCCCCTATATAAGGAGAATATGGGTCCGCGCCGGAAAGGGGCGCTTAAAGGCAGTGTCTGCCTGCCAGCGGGGGAGGCGCTGCAGAGACGCCGACTCTTACGATGACCTAACTGGAGGCAGCGCGAAACAGCGACCCCTTGGAGGAACTGCCGGAGCCAACAGGTCTGCCCGCGCTCTAAGTCCCGACGGAGCCGGGTAGACCTGGCAGCCCTTTCGACGGACGCTGAGCCGGCCGCCGGCAACGTGGAGCCGGGTACACCTAGCGGCCACCGCCGGTCGCCTCGGAGGTGGGTAGACCTGACGGCCGCCTCACGCCCCGGAGGCGGGTAGACCTGACGGCCGCCTCACGCCCCGGAGGCGGGTAGACCTGACGGCCGCCTCACGCCCCGGAGGCGGGTAGACCTGACGGCCGCCTCACGCCGCGGAAGCGGGTAGACCTGACGGCCGCCTCACGCCCCGGAGGCGGGTAGACCTGACGGCCGCCTCACGCCCCGGAGGCGGGTAGACCTGACGGCCGCCACACGCCCCGGAGGCGGGTAGACCTGACGGCCGCCTCACGCCGCGGAAGCGGGTAGACCTGACGGCCGCCTCACGCCCCGGAGGCGGGTAGACCTGACGGCCGCCTCACGCCCCGGAGGCGGGTAGACCTGACGGCCGCCTCACGCCCCGGAGGCGGGTAGACCTGACGGCCGCCTCACGCCCCGGAGGCGGGTAGACCTGACGGCCGCCTCACGCCGCGGAAGCGGGTAGACCTGACGGCCGCCTCACGCCCCGGAGGCGGGTAGACCTGACGGCCGCCTCACGCCCCGGAAGCGGGTAGACCTGACGGCCGCCTCACGCCCCGGAGGCGGGTAGACCTGACGGCCGCCTCACGCCCCGGAGGCGGGTAGACCTGACGGCCGCCACACGCCCCGGAGGCGGGTAGACCTGACGGCCGCGTCGCGCCCCGGAGGCGGGTAGACCTGACGGCCGCCTCACGCCCCGGAGGCGGGTAGACCTGACGGCCGCCACACGCCCCGGAGGCGGGTAGACCTGACGGCCGCCTCACGCCGCGGAGGCGGGTAGACCTGACGGCCGCCTCACGCCCCGGAGGCGGGTAGACCTGACGGCCGCGTCGCGCCCCGGAGGCGGGTAGACCTGACGGCCGCCTCACGCCCCGGAGGCGGGTAGACCTGACGGCCGCGTCGCGCCCCGGAGGCGGGTAGACCTGACGGCCGCCTCACGCCCCGGAGGCGGGTAGACCTGACGGCCGCCACACGCCCCGGAGGCGGGTAGACCTGACGGCCGCCTCACGCCCCGGAGGCGGGTAGACCTGACGGCCGCCTCACGCCCCGGAGGCGGGTAGACCTGACGGCCGCCTCACGCCGCGGAGGCGGGTAGACCTGACGGCCGCCTCACGCCCCGGAGGCGGGTAGACCTGACGGCCGCCACACGCCCCGGAGGCGGGTAGACCTGACGGCCGCCACACGCCGCGGAGGCGGGTAGACCTGACGGCCGCCTCACGCCCCGGAGGCGGGTAGACCTGACGGCCGCCACACGCCCCGGAGGCGGGTAGACCTGACGGCCGCCACACGCCGCGGAGGCGGGTAGACCTGACGGCCGCCTCACGCCGCGGAGGCGGGTAGACCTGACGGCCGCCTCACGCCCCGGAGGCGGGCAGACCTGTCGGCCGCTTCACGCCCCGGAGGCGGGTAGACCTGGCGGCCGCGTCGTGCGAGACATTTTTGTTTCGATAGATGCCAATGAAATCCGAAAAAAAATAAATGAAAAGGGAAATTTTTTTTCTTAACGCACCCCCGCACCCCCGCGCCCCGCCGCGCTCTCATGTGCACGCAGCACCAGCCCCCCCACCCCCCCGCCCCGACCCGTTGGCTGCCATGCAGTCGCTGGCATCATTCGCTGCCCGCCCCCTCGGCCGCCAGTCAGCCCCTCTGCGCCGCGCCACTCCGCGCCGCACGGCGCCGCCCGCCACTCCCCCCCCCCGCTTCCCGCGGCTGCCAGGGGACCCGGCAGAAGCGGCGACGTTCCCCGCACCTCACCCCCAACGGAGACGCCCGTCTCGCTGGAGCGAGTTCGCATCGGGAACCGGGCGCTTTTCGCCGGGTCGGGGTCCCGGCGCTGCCGGGCGGTCCTCGGCTTCAGCTTTTGGTTTCGCAGCGTGGGTTTAGCTTTAGTCTCGGGGGAGGGGGGGTGGGGGGGGGGGTGGGGGTGCGTGTGTGTGTTTTTATTTTGTTTCTTTCCCCCCGCCTTTCGCTGTGCCGCAGAGGCGTGGGCACCGGGCGCCCTTCACCGGGTCCGGGTCCGGGTCCGGGTCCGGGTCCGGGTCCCGGCGTTGCCAGGCGCTCGCTGGCATTCGCGTTTAGGTTTTTTTCGACGGGGTTGGGGTGGGGGGGTGGGAAGGGGGCTCCCGGGCTTTATGTGTGGGAATAGGGGGTGTGGGGGTGTGTGCGCGCGTGTGTGTGTGTGTGTGTGTGTTGTTCGGATTGTTGTTTTGTTGTTTGTTCCCCCCCCCCCCCCCCCCCCCCGCCGCGACACACACGAGCTCGGACACACACGCAGAGACACAGAGAGAGAGAGAGAGAGAGAGAGAGAGAGAGCGCGCGCGCGCGAGAGAGAGACACAGGCGCGCACACACACACACGCACACACAGACACAGACACACACACACACACACACACGCACGCACGCACGCGCACACACACAGACACCCCCAGCCCCCCACCCCCCCCAGCCCCCCGACCCCCACCGTCGCCCGCGCGCCCGAAGAGCCGTTGGTCCCCGCCCCACCGCTGCAACTCCGGAGCTGCAGGGCGGTGGGTGCGGCCGCCAACCGACCGCAGCCTCCTCGGCGCCGCGGAGCACTACGGCTGGGGGGTGGGGGATCGGGGGCGGTTTCTGTTACACCACCACCACCACCACCACCCGCCCTCGCTGCTCTCCCTCCCACCCCTTCGGCGTTCGTTTGGCTTTCAACCCGCGGCGGGAACGGAGCAGGCGGGCAGGAGGGCGGGCGGCCGAGCGACCGACTGAGGAAGGCGGGGAGCCGGGCCGCGGGCACGGCGCGGCAGGGACTCGGCAGCTGCGGGGGCTCAGCGTCCAAAACACGCGCCACCCATCATCGCCGCCGCCGGCGGGAGGCCCCTCCGGGCCCCCCGGCACGGAGGCGGCGGCGGCGACGCCGCTGGGTCCTAAGGTCTCCCGCCTTCCTTCCCTGGAGCGGCCAATGTGCTGCTGCTGGTGGAAAGCGGGCCGGAGGTAGGGGGCGGCCGGTCTCCTCGCGAACCCCGGGGGTGGCAGGGGGCGGCCGGTGTCACGGTGGACCTGGTGGCGGGAGGGGTGGGGGTTGGGGGGGGGTCGGCAGGGGGGTCGACAGAGCTCGTTGCGGCGGTGGGGGGGCGGGGGGGGGGGGGGGTGGTGGGGGGGTGGTGTTGGTGGGGAGCGGTTTCTGTTGTTACACACACACCCCCGCCCCGTCGCTGCTCTCCCTCCCACCCCTTCGGCGTTCGTTTGGCTTTCAACCCGGGGCGGGAACGGAGCAGGCGGGCAGGAGGGCGGGCGGCCGAGCGACCGACTGAGGAAGGCGGGGAGCCGGGCCGCGGGCACGGCGCGGCAGGGACTCGGCAGCTGCGGGGGCTCAGCGTCCAAAACACGCGCCACCCATCATCGCCGCCGCCGGCGGGAGGCCCCTCCGGGCCCCCCGGCACGGAGGCGGCGGCGGCGACGCCGCTGGGTCCTAAGGTCTCCCGCCTTCCTTCCCTGGAGCGGCCAATGTGCTGCTGCTGGTGGAAAGCGGGCCGGAGGTAGGGGGCGGCCGGTCTCCTCGCGAACCCCGGGGGTGGCGGGGGCGGGGGGTGGGGGGGTGGGATGGGGCGGGGGGTGGCGGGGGGGGGGTGGGTGGGCTGGGGGGTGGGGGGGGCGGCCGGTGTCACGGTGAACCTGGTGGCGGGAGGGTTGGGGGGGGGGGGGGGGGGGGCGGGCTCGTCGCGGGCCAAGCGGCGGTGTTGGGGGGGCGCCGCCGGTCTCACGGAGAAGCACGTGGC
Organism: Athene noctua; assembly: GCF_965140245.1. Lineage (NCBI taxonomy): Eukaryota > Metazoa > Chordata > Aves > Strigiformes > Strigidae > Athene > Athene noctua. The sequence goes on from NW_027438066.1 coordinate 33,293, forward strand.
GGGTGGGGCGGCTTTGGCGGGATGGGGGGGCGGCCGTATACGCGTGCGCGCGCGGGCAGCCCCAGGCAGACGGCTTCGGGCCGGGCAGCTTGTGGGGGTGCGGGGCAGGCGGGCGCACGTGCGTGGGCAGAGCGTGAGCTCCTGAACCGTTTCTGAATCGATGCCCTAGCGCTGGTCAGGCTTCCGCTTGACCTCTCCGTTCGTGATTCTCGTCGCGTGTTTTCAGGTCCGCGTTCGATCCCGTCTCAGCCGAACTCTTCCCTGCCGGTTCCGACCCTCGCGTCCGTACGCTAGCCGGCAGCTGCGCTGGCCCCGTCGCCTCCCCAGTTGAAGGTGAGATCACGAGGGGCGCTGCATAAGCCAGGCCTCGCCTCGCCGCTGGCCTGCCTACCGGCTCGAAAGCTGCAGGAGACCCCCTCGCGTGAGAGCCCACCAGCCACGGCCCGGCCCAGGCCCATCACGTCCTAGTCCAGGCGTGACTTCGCCGCGAGAGGCTCAGGCCACGGCCTGCTCCCTGCCTTGGAGCTACGCGGGTGCCCGTGTCATCCCGAGCCGCCGCCTGCTTCAAGCCAGGGCCCGCTCGGGCACGGCGTGACGTCACAGGCAGCTCGGGAGCCCGGGCCCGGAAGCGCCCTGTTACCCCTCCTCGGCTACTTGTGACGTCACAAGGGGCAGGCGGCGGGGAGCGCGGGGGCTGCCGGGAGGGGGTGGCGGGAATGCCGGCCAGAGACCCGGCCGTGCTGGGACCCCACGCGGACGCAGACACCGGTCGATGCCAGCGGTCGCACGGCGGCCAGCGGGTCCGGGCAGGGCAGCGGCGTGAGCACCGCAGGGGGAGGCGGCTGTAGAAAAAAAAAAAACAACTAATTTTTCCTTTTCATCTCTCTTTTCCCGTTTCTGTGGTGGCTGCGATCGCAACCCAGAAAAGACGACGACGGCACGGGGCGGGAGGTTGCAGCTTCATGCCTTGTATTACAGGCGCTGCAATCTCGGACGAGCGGAGGGTAAAAAACCGAAATGACACGCTCCTCTCACCCCCACCGCCGCCAACCGGCAGCCCTGCACCTCGCCGAGAGAAGCACGTACGCTTAAATCTGGGGAGCCCGCATCCACCCCGCCAGTACGACGTGGGTACCAGGCCGGTTGCGGGCCGGCAGGTCTACCCGGCCGGCCGGCCGGGAGGGACACCAGGTCTACCCGGCCGGCCGGCCGGGAGGGACACCAGGTCTACCCGGCCGGGAGGGACACCAGGTCTACCCGGCCGGCCGGCCGGGAAGGACACCAGGTCTACCCGGCCGGGAGGGACACCAGGTCTACCCGGCCGGCCGGACTTGGGCTGGAGGCCGCCCGCGGGAGGGACACCAGGTCTACCCGGCCGGGAGGGACACCAGGTCTACCCGGCCGGGAGGGACACCAGGTCTACCCGGCCGGCCGGCAGGGAGGGACACCAGGTCTACCCGGCCGGCCGGACTTGGGCTGGAGGCCGCCCGCGGGAGGGACACCAGGTCTACCCGGCCGGGAGGGACACCAGGTCTACCCGGCCGGGAGGGACACCAGGTCTACCCGGCCGGCCGGCAGGGAGGGACACCAGGTCTACCCGGCCGGCCGGACTTGGGCTGGAGGCCGCCCGCGGGAGGGACACCAGGTCTACCCGGCCGGGAGGGACACCAGGTCTACCCGGCCGGGAGGGACACCAGGTCTACCCGGC